>NW_023270865.1:3399805-3438519 GCF_011800145.1 Mirounga leonina | reverse complement strand
AAGAAGAAGAAGAAGAAGAAGAAGAAGAAGAAGAAGAAGAAGAAGAAGAGGAAGAAGAAGAAGAAGAAGAAGGTAGCAGGAGGGAAGAATGAAGCGGGGGAAATCAGAGGGGTCGACCAACCATGAGAGACGATGGACTCTGAAAAACAAACAGGGTTCTAGAGAGGAGGGGGGTGGGGCGATGGGTTAGCCTGGTGATGGGTATTAAAGAGGGCATGTTCTGCATGGAGCACTGGGTGTTATGCACAAACAATGGATCATGGAACACTACATCAAAAACTAATGATGCAATGTATGGGGATTAACATAAGAATAAAAAAAAAAAAAGCCGAGGTAAGGCAGTGAACCAAAAAAAAAAGAAAGCCGTCTGTACAGAGTACATTTGTACTGATGCTTAAGTTTCATATTTTTCTTCTTAGCCAAAATAATCATTAGACAGAGATAATTGGTTTAATTGATTCAGTGTTTGAACTTTCATTTTGTGATTCTAAATAATATGCACCATCGAATAATGCTTTTACTTCTTACAGAGCTTGGAACGTTTACTAATGTTCTCTTTGTTGTTGAGAAATCTCTCTCTTTCTCTTCTTCCTCCACCTTCCCTCATTATTACAGCACAGTTGTGTTTCTAGGAAATATCATTTTATCCAAAACTGATCATAAAAACAATGATTTCAATGTAAAAGTAGGCAGTTATAGGAGGCTCTAAAACAATTGTGTTTCAGTGCTTTGTATCTAACAGATTATTATTTTTGTAGGATATGGGTGCTAGTTCTTCATCATCCTCTTAGGACCTTGATTTTCTCTGCTGGAAATTGAACCTAGTTGAAAGTAAGGGAAAAAATACATGTAAAGCACCTAACACAGTGCCTGATGCAGAGTGCACATGCAATACACACTAGATTGTATTACTTTTATCATTTCAAATGATATGAAAAATAGTCTTCTGTGTAATGTGAAATTAACCTTTCTGATTAATTAAGAAGTGTGTGTGTGCACATCCATGCATGCATGGACATTGTGGAAAATGGCTTTCTTGAATTTTCACATCAAACAGCTGAGAGTGGGGTTATTATGTCCATTTTACACGTGTGCAAAGTGAGGTGCAGAGAAGAGTAACTTAGGCAATGCAGGCAAGGCCACAGACTTGGGGGTAGGAGGACTGGGATTTAAACCCAGCTCTTTAGCCTGGAGTGGCTCTAAGCACTCACTCCTCAGCCTGCAGGCCACACACCTGCAGCTTCCAGGCAAGGTGGGGAGAAAAGTGTCCCCTCTGATGCTGGTGAGCCTGCTCTCACACTCCTCAAAATACCTTAAAAGCAGCAGAGGAAAGTGTCTGTCTTCATCATTTTCTGAAATACTGCTTCCTCTTTGGAAACTGATGGACACGCTAGAGATGGCCAGGTCTGAGCCTCAGATCATTCAGTTTTTCTTCTAAGCTTGATTTACTCTTTATTCTCATAGTGATTCTCATAGTGAAAAAGTAATAAATCTACCAGTAAACACAAACAATCATTAAGAAATAAATACATCTTTGATGGACAGGTAACTATTTTCACTTGGATTCCTCACTGACTTTGGTGTTATTTTAGTGGGGCTGAATTTCTAAATAGCCTTCTCATGTAAATGTAGAAAAATTCAAAATAAAGGCTGAAGATGCAGTTAAAACAGCCTTAAGCTGACTACATGGTTCATCCATTTAACATTTTGAGGGATTTCTTCTAGGTCTTTTTTTCTACCTGTATTTTTATACATCTTGAGATCATATTACATGCAATTTTCTTCCACTGTTTTTTAAGATTTTTTAAGAAAAATATTTATTGGTTTGTGAGAGAAAGAGAGAGCAGGAGCACGAGTGGGGGAGGGGCAGAGGAAGAAGCAGACCCCTGCTGAGTGGAGAGCTAGATGCCAGAGGGGCCCACAGGACCCCGAGATCATGACTTGAGCTGAGAGCAAATACTTAACCAACTGAGCCACCCAGGTGCCCCTTCCATTAATTTTACCTTGAAATTGTAACGTGATGCTCTTTCATTTTATCGGTGGTTTTAATCACAGGAGTCCAACATAAGAATCAGTCTCTAAATGTCCACTAGTGAGAGCGTATTCTCTGCCCGACTTAAATAAGGCTCTGTAAACATCATTGTGCCTACCACTCTTCTTAGCTGGTATATTTCTGATTATTTCTGAGAACAATAAACAGAAAAAAAGAAGGCTTACAACAGCTTCAAAAGACCTGAGCCAGTTAGAATGAGTTACTGTCTACAGGCATGTTGTCACCTACCCCAGATCCTGCTCTCATTTTAAATCTTTCCTAACTTTGATAGGAATTCAGATACTTTTTCATTGATTTGGTTTCATTTGATTTGACATCAGAGACTAACACAGATAGGACCAGCCAATATTTAGAGGATTTGGTTTTAAAGCAAACATTTAAACAAACCATTAAAAGCAGACCCAGATCTCATCTTCTATCACCCACACATGCTGAACAACAGAATTCCTGGGGCTGCTCACCCTGACCTGTTTTGGGGGTCACAGACATCACACAACCAACCGCCTTCCTCCTGACCCCCAGGAAGTCCCCTTCCCAGTGCCAGGTCCTGCTCAAGGGAAATGTCTGTCCCCTCCCAGGAAGGAGTTTTAATTTTACTGATGTTCTCCCTTGTTTTTCTGTTATCAATTTTGTTGATTCTTACATTTATCCTTATTTTCTCATTATTTGATTTTGTTTTGGATTTAATTTGCTCTTCATTTTCTACTTTCTAAGTTAAATGTGTACATAACTGATTGGAAATATTTCTTGTTTTTAATGTAAGAATTTTAACAGTATAAATTTTCCTCTCAATACTGATTTAGCTGCGTGTCACACACTTTGATATGTGACTTTTTTTTTTTTTTTTTTTACATTGCCATTCAATCAAAAAGATTTCCTAATTTCACTTTGGTTTGCTTCTTTGTTCAGAGGGATGGAAAGAAGTGTGGCTTATTTATTTTCCAAGTATTTGGAGATTTTACAGGTATTATTCTGTAATTTATTCCAAATTTAATTCCATTTTGATTAGAGTTACTTTGATTTCAATTCTTTTCAGCTTGTTGAGATTTGCCTTATAATTTGGGACATAGTCTGAAGTTCCACATGTGCTTGAGCAGAATGTGTCTTCTGCTATTGTGTTGGGGTGACTTCAGTTTCCTGTAAATACCAGCTAGGTCAAATTGGTTGTGTTTAATGTCTTTGGGTCCCTATTGACTTTCTATCTGCATGAGTCTGCTTCAGTAAGGAAGAGTATTGAAGTCTGCAAATATAATTATAGAGTTTTTTACTTCTTTCAGTTCTATCCATTTTTCTTTTATCATTTTGAAACTCTGATACTCTTACATATTTAGGATTGTTATGCTATCTTTATCAATATACTCTTCTATAATTATAAAATGCCTTCCTTTATCCTTAGCAATAGTCCTTGTTTTGAAGTCCACTTTATTTGACACAACAGATGCCTCAGCCACCTTTTCTTAGTGTTTGCGGAGTGTAGATTATCTCATCTCTTTTAAGCTATCTGTTTTTTTCTTCTATTTATAGTGGATTCCTTTTTTTTAATTATGTTATGCTAATCACCAAACATTACATCATTAGTTTTTAATGTAGTGTTCCATGATTCATTGTTTGTGCATAACACCCAGTGCTCCATGCAGAACATGCCTCCTTAATACCCATCACCGGGCTAACCCATCCTCCCACCCCCCTTCTCTCCAGAACCCTCAGTTTGTTTTTCAGAGTCCATCGTCTCTCATGGTTCATCTCCCCCTCTGATTTCCAACCCCTTCATTCTTCCCCTCCTGCTATCTTCTTCTTCTTCTTCTTCTTTTTTAACATATAATGTATTATTTGCTTCAGAGGTACAGATCTGTGATTCAACAGTCTTGCACACTTCACAGTGCTCACCAGAACACATACCCTCCCCAATGTCTATCACCCAGTCACCCTATCCCTCCTAACCTCCACCAGTCCAGCAACCCTCTGTTTGTTTCCTGAGATTAAGAATTCCTCATATCAGTGAGGTCATATGATACATGTCTTTCTCTGAATGACTTATTTCCCTCAGCATAACACCCTCCAGTTCCATCCACGTCGTTGCAAATGGCAAGATCTCATTCCTTTTGATGGCTGCATAATATTCCATTGTATACCACATCTTCTTTATCCATTCATCTGTCGATGGACATCTTGGCTCTTTCCACAGTTTGGCTATTGTGGACATTGCTGCTATAAACATCGGGGTGCATGTACCCCTTTGGATCCCTACATTTGTATCTTTGGGGTAAATACCCAGTAGTGCAATTGCTGGATCGTATGGTAGCTCTATTTTCAGCTCTTTGAAGAACCTCCATACTCTTCTCCAGAGTGGCTGCACCAGCTTGCATTCCCACCAACAGTGTAAGAGGGTTTCCCTTTCTCTGCATCCCCACCAACATCTGTCGTTTCCTGACTTGTTAATTTTAGCCATTCTGACTGGTGTGAGGTGATATCTCATTGAGGTTTTGATTTGGATTTCCCTGATGCCGAGCGATGTTGAGCACTTTTTCATGTGTCTGTTGGCAGTTTGGATGTCTTCTTTGGAAAAATGTCTGTTCATGTCTTCTGCCCATTTCTTGATTGGATCATTTGTTCTTTGGGTGTTGAGTTTAAGAAGTTCTTTATAGATTTTGGGTACTAGCCCTTTATCTGATATGTCATTTGCAAATATCTTCTCCCATTCTATTGGTTGTCTTTTGGTTTTGTTGACTGTTTCTTTTGCTGTGTAAAAGCTTTTTATCTTGATGAAGTCCCAATAGTTCATTTTTGCCCTTGCTTCCCTTGCCTTTGGCGATGTTTCTAGGAAGAAGTTGCTGCGGCTGAAGTCAAAGAGGTTGCTGCCTGTGTTCTCCTTTAGGATTTTGATGGACTCCTGTCTCACATTTAGGTCTTTCAACCATTTTGAGTCTATTTTTGTGTGTGGTGTAAAGAAATGGTCCAGTTTCATTCTTCTGCATGTGGCTGTCCAATTTTCCCAACACCATTTGTTAAAGAGACTGTCTTTTTTCCATTGGACATTCTTTCCTGCTTTGTCAAAGATGAGTTGACCATAGAGTTGAGGGTCCATTTCTGGGCTCTCTATTCTGTTCCATTGATCTATGTGTCTGTTTTTGGCCAGTACCATACTGTCTTGATGATGACAGCTTTGTAATAGAGCTGGAAGTCCAGAATTGTGATGCCGCCTGCTTTGCCTTTCTTTTTCAACATTCCTCTGGCTATGCGGGGTCTTTTCTGGTTCCATACAAATTTTAGGATTATTTGTTCCATTTCTTTGAGAAAAGTAGATGGTATTTTGATGGGGATTGCATTGAATGTGTAGATTGTTCTAGGTAGCACTGATATCTTCACAATATTTTTTCTTCCAAACCATGAGCATGGAATGTTTTTCCATTTCTTTGTGTCTTCCTCAATTTCTTTCATGAGTATTTTATAGTTTTCAGAGTACAGATTCTTTGCCTCTTTGGTTAGATTTATTCCTAGGTATCTTATGGTTTTGGGTGCAATTGTAAATGGGATTGACTCCTTAATTTCTCTTTCTTCTGTCTTGTTGTTGATGTATAGGAATGCCACTGATTTCTGTGCATTGATTTTATATCCTGCCACTTTACTGAATTCCTGTATGAGTTCTAGCAGTTTTGGGGTGGAGTCTTTGGGGTTTTCCACATAAAGTATCATATCATCTGCAAAGAGTGAGAGTTTGACTTCTTCTTTGCCAATTTGGATGCCTTTGATTTCTTTTTGTTGTCTGATTGCTGTGGCTAGGACTTCCAATACTATGTTGAATAGCAGTGGTGATAGTGGACATCCCTGCCGCGTTCCTGACCTTAGGGGGCAAGCTCTCAGTTTTTCCCCATTGAGAATGATATTCGCTGTGGGTTTTTCGTAGAGTGGATTCCTTTTTTAAACCAATTTCTGACTTCTTTTTGTCATTTAGATCATTTACATTTAATGTGCTTAAAATTAGTTTTATTTAACTGGGTGATGAACATTAAGGAGGACGCGTGATGTAATGAGCCCTGGGTATTGTATAAGACTGATGAATAATTGATCTTTACCTCTAAAACCAATAATACATTATATGTTAATTAATTTAATTTAAATAAAAATTAAAAAAGAACAAATTAGTTTTATTTAAATATACAATTTTGCCATTTATTTTAAAAACAAACAAAAACTAGTTTTAATATACAATTTTGCCATTTGTTTTTTATTGTTCCTTTGCTTTTCTTTTCCCATCTTTCTGCCCTTTTGTTGGAATAATTGAGTGGTTTCATTTTAATCTATACTATCCACTTAATAGTTACCCCTCCAGTGGGATCCTGTCCCTAATTCCCTTGTTTCTGGGACATTCTACCTGCATCATTCCCATATCCACACAGCCCCTCCCCTGCCATTAGCTGTCTTCATTCTTATATTCTCAGGGGCTCTCTGTGATCTCTCAAAGGAGAGGTTTCATGCTCATCCTGGAGAGGAGGTGCTGGGCTTCCTCAGGTTGCTCTCAGCCTCCCTGGGTGAGTAGAATCTGTCAGGTTCTAGCAACAGAGTCCAACACATGATGCCAGAATCAGGGACTTGGAATGAAAAAAGGATTAAGCCTAAAGAGAGATCATTTCTGTGAATTAAATTTTAGTTGACCATTTGCTTTATCTTATGAAAAACTGGGGCCAAACATGGAAATAATTCTGAGGTAATGATCTGAAATTTCAGTTCCATGTAAACGACAGCTACACTTGCAGTAAGCATAGCCGAGCATATAAAGTTGTTCAATCACTGTGTTGTGCACTTGAAACTCATGTAACATTTTGTGTCAATTATACTTCAATTAAAAATATAAATTTATTAACAAAATTTCAAGTCAACTTAATTTTCTTTGGTCTAGACAATTTTACTTTCACTGGATGTAACCTCAAATTCATACTGGTTGTTGGTTGGCTGTTTTTTGTTTTGTTTTTTAAAAACCATCAGTTTTAGCCGCCAGAATCACGGTTTGTTCCTTTTACACATATGGGCTGGTCTTTTGTCGAGCTGTGGGTCTGGATGACATTCTGCCAATATCTCAAGTATTAATTCACAATCTTGTATTTGAGATATGCAGCAGTCTGGCTAACACAGACAGCCACATAAGTACTTAATGTTTTTTAAAACTGAGAATTCCTCTTTGAGTGTATTCCGCTAAAGGTTGAATTTTTATTCCTTCAATTTGCTGATATGTATAATACTTTAATTTTCTTCAACAATGTTTTAGGCCATAAAAATATGTCAGAAGGCCATGATTCTTGGTCCTGGTTCCAGAATAATAAGGTGCAGGACATCCAAATGTTATTTATTATGGAAATGCTTCTTTTTTACCCTTCCAACCTAAAAGGAAATTAATTAAATAAATAACAAAATAAGTGTATCTGGAACTTTACATTGTTCCTAATGAACTCAGTTGATATGGAAGAATTGTCAAAAATGTTATTTGCATAATGTTTTTTTTAAAGATTTATTCATTTATTTTGGAGAGAGAGTGCGAGCAAACGTGGGGGTAGGGGCAGAGGAAGAGGGAGAGAGAGAGAATCTGGAACAGACTCCCCACTGAGACCTGAGCCCCACAGTGGGTTTGATCTCATGACCCTGAGATCACGACCTGAGCCAAAACCAAGAGTGGAAAGCTTAAATGACTGAGCCACCCAGGTACCCCAGCATCATGTTTTAAAATGTTAAATATTGTGTGTGTCTTGGCTTGGCCTGCTCTAGTAAAATACCTTAAATCAAATGGCTGAAATAAAACTTTGTTTTTTCACAGTATGGACACTGGAAATCAAAGATCAAGGTGCTGAGTGATTTGGTGCTTGGTGAGGGCTCTCTTCCTGGCTTGTAAATGTCCTCCGTCTTGCTGTGTCCTTATGTTGGGATCTCTTGTGTGTGCTTATGTGGGGAGAGAGAATTCTATTGCCCTCTTCTTATAAGGACACTAATCCAATTACATGGCCCCCAGACTCATTACCCCACGTAGGCCTAATTACTTCCCAAGGGGCCATTTCCCACTACTATTGCTTAGGGGGTTGGGGCTTCAATATCCAGACCATAACAATATGTAAGCAGCCCCCATTCTTGGAAACCTGCAAGGATGGGTTTCAAATTAAAATAAGGTGTGAAAAGTTATTCCTTATGCAAAATGAATTAGTTTCATTTTCATTGGTATGCTATTGTTTCAGAAACAGAAAAGGATGATGATTGAGTCTAGAACCAAAATCGAACTAAAATATATCTCCAAGAAGTACAGTTGAAACTCCATAAGGGAAAGTTGCAGTTTTTTTTCTTTTTCTTTCTTTTTCGTTTTCTTTTCTTATTCTTATGTTAATCCCCATACATTGCATCATTAGTTTTAGATGAAGTGTTCCATGATTCATTGTTTGTGCATAACACCCAGTGCTCCATGCAGAATGTGCCCTCCTCAATACCCACCACCAGGCTAACCCATCCTCCCACCCCCCTCCCCTCTAGAACCCTGTTTGTTTTTCAGAGTCCATCGTCTCTCATGGTTCGTCTACCCCTCCGATTTCCCGCGCTTCATTCTTCCCCTCCCGCTACCTTCTTCTTCTTAAATGTCCTCCGTCTTGCTGTGTCCTTATGTTGGGAACAAAAGCAGGGGGAGTGGGAGAAGGAGAAGCAGGCTTCCCACTGAGCAGGGTGCCCGATGTGGGGCTCGACCCCAGGACCCTGGGATCATGACCTGAGCCGAAGGCAGACACTAACGACTGAGCCACCCAGGCGCCTCCTTTTTTTTTTTCTTAACATATGTTGCATTATTTGTTTCAGCGGTACAGATCTGTGATTCAACAGTCTTGCACACTTCACAGCGCTCACCATAGCACATACCATCCCCAATGTCTATCACCCAGTCACCCCATCCCTCCCACCCCCCCACCACTCCGGCAGGGAAATTTGCAGTTTGAATGACACTGTTACTCTCTTTCTCAAATAAATAGATAAAATTTTAAAAAGATAAAGAAAAAACACTGTTACTATTATAAAGAAAGGTATTCACTATTAATGTTGAAGTCACATGGAAAGCAATAAGCATTCAATATGTCAAAGTGATCATCTGTCGTTAATCATATATTCTCTAAAACAGTTAAAGACTTGGCAATCTTTATGTTCTATATAATGTGCAATTGATATCACACGGTAAAATTTGTATACCCCAAAGTGAAGATAGAAATTCAGCAGTGATGAGAGACATTAAGTTCACCTCTGTCAGTCCCTGATGGAAAATAATGCAAAAGTTTAAAACCTATGTAATTAATGAAGTAGAAACCATAAAATAGATATGAGGACAGTGTAAGGAGGGAAATACAGATAAAAGCTTACTCTAGAGGGAGACTCCCTGGGTGCATATTGGACTCAGATGAAAGGTTCAGCAAGCTTCTTAAAAGCACTGTGCTTCAGTTTCCTCATCTGTAAAATGGGTTTTGTCAGCATTGACAAAGGTGGCATTATACATCAATGGGAGAAAATATAGATTACTCAGTAAATGTTCTGTTTGGACAGCAACTGAAAATGAAGTGGAATTCCTGCTTCATATTCTTTGCCAAAGTAAAGTAGAAATATATACTTTTTTTGAAAATATCCTGCAACAGTAAGAATGCTGGAAAAAAATAGATAGTTTTTTAATATCATCCCAAAATAAGAAAGCCAATTTTAGATGTGAAACAAAACTCAGAAGTCATAAAAGACAAAAACTAATCGATTTTACTATATTAAAATATGTATAGTTAAAATCCACCATAAACAAAGTCAAATGACAAATGAAGGAAAATGTTCAGAGCTAATATCAAAGAATATATAAGAAATTATATATAAATCATATATAAGAAATTTCTATAAATCATTAGGATGAAGACCAACACAATGGAAAAATTATCAAAAATAAAATTTTAGATAAGGAAACATAAACATCTTAATATGTGAAACAACAGTCAGATTGTTATTAAAAATAAATAGGAGTTGAAATTAAAATAAAAAATATTTCCTCACCTGATCAGATGGGTGAAGATTTAAGTTTGAAAGTACATTTTCTTGGGGACCATGGAGAATCTTTCACATTTATTGGACCTATCGGTTGATGCAGTTTATGGAAGATGATTTGTACATCTCTGAATCTAAAATGAATGTGCTCTTTTACCCAGCAGGGCAACTATTAGGACTCTACCTTAGAAACATTCTCATTCTCGAGGCGGGTGAACGTGGGTACTCCCATGCAGGGAAGCTGTGGGTGGTGCCAGGTGGGTGCTGGGATGTTAGGTCTTAACTGCCCACCTTTTAGAGCCACTGGATTTTTTCTTTTAAAGATGTATTTATTTATTTTGGTGAAGGAAGAGGAGCAGAGGGAGAGGGAGAGAGAGAATCTCAAGCAGACTCTGTGCTGACAAAGGAGCCCCACATGGGGCTCAATCTCACTACCCTGAGATCATAACCTGAACCAAAATCAAGAGTCAGACACTCAACCGACTGAGCCACCTGACACCCCTAGACCATTTGATTTTTGAAAATTGTTCATATATAACCTATTCAAAAGAAAATATTCGTATGAAAAAAAAAAGAAGCAAATGTTCCCCCTGCTGTTTCCACAAACCTGGTTATAAACTCCTACACAGAAATCACTTGATTGTGTGCACAGTCAAGGGTAAATGAAATGAAGGACAGAATTCTGGGGTGCAGGTGGTGGAGGAGGCAGGGCTGTAATTGGGACTTGTGGTCAGTGAACAATGGATGCTTTCCTCTATCAGTTATTTACTGAGTTGCTCAAATAAATAGAAACCTCCTAAAGATCTCCAGCATCAGCATGAGGGCAGGGAGGAGGCTGTAGGGCATCCTTCTTGGGTTAAAAGTCAGAAAGACCCATTAGCTGAGTGATTGGCTCAATGGCACTTCCTCATGAGACCTGGAGAAGCAGAGTGATTCCTGGGTCACCGGGTGGTTGGAGAACCTCAGAGCACCCACCATCCACCTGCTCTCTATCACTGCCTCTTTCCTTTGGCCAGTTTGTGTCCTGATTCTGAGCATGATGAAAGTGAAGCTAGTGAGTCTTCTCAGTGCACCTAGTTCCATTCGTAGGGAGAATCCTTCTCCTGTTAGCAGATCTGTGGTCAGAGCCTGAGGCCTGGGCTCCTTGCAGGGAGGGAGGCTGCTGTATTAACTAAAGGGAACAACAATCACGGTGAAGGACAGCTCTGTGCAGAGGAGTCTCTGCTGGGTTGACCTCACTGCCGGGTTTTGCAAGAAGAACCCCACTTTTCCCAGCACGGTCTTTGCGCCGTTGTTCCTACGCTCCAGCACCACCTTCCCAGCAGTGATACCCCAAGAAGAAATGTAAACTCTGTTCTGTTTGAGACTCTTGAAATGAACCATGTGGGGATAATTGGATGACAAGCAGAAGCATTTAGTTTTTTTGGCGGAAGGACTGGATTTTTTCTACCTGATACTACCACTGGAAACATACCTTACGTCTCACTAATTCATCAGTTTCCCATGGGGCATCTTAGGTCTCACAGGTTTGTGCCAGAGCTGCTTCCCTCCTTTGCACTGGGAGAGATTAGTTTTTTTTCATATGCCTGCTCTCTGGGGACCATGGGAACTGTATCATTTCGTTAGGACACCGAGATACCTCCAAAAGCGCTTGTTCCTGTGGAATTGAGATCCAGGGTAGGGGGCTACACTGGTAAGGGTGATTTTGGTGGCAAGTCAGAAAATCAGCTCACACTGGTGAAAGCATAAAAGTTACTGTTTTGTGTCATGATGCACATACAAGATCCAGATGCAGCTGTGATTCTTGCTCCCTTCCCCAGGGTCTCTTGGCCTCTGGGCTGCTGACTCCCAAGCAGGATCTTCACACTTGGAAGCAAAGGTGGATCACAGTGCCCCAGGCTTACTTTCAGCCTCCTGGCCACCCCAAGTAGAAGAGTACACCCCTTTCCTGAAAGGAATTCTACCAACCCAATGCTCTCATGTGCCCAGTCTGGCAGTCACTGTGACCAGGTGAGGGAAAGATGCCATTGTCTAAGATTCAACCTTGTGCCCCGCCTTGAGGTATTGGCTGGCTTTACCATTCCCCAATCAAAGACTGAGAGGAGGGGAGTATGGTCTCATGGGTCACTGGACAAAAGAATGAAACCAAAACGTGTGAATCCAGGAGAAGCACTTCCCATCTAGCCCAGGCCTGACTGTCCTTGCCTGGGGGTGTTTCCCTTATAGGCGTGTCCTCATTGTTTGGATCCTGGCCACATGGGTGGTGCTTTAGTTGTTGTTGCTGGTAGTCTAGTAAAAGAATTATGAAAACTGTAAAACAGTTATTTCACCAATGCTGGGCACATAGTAGTTACATAAAATGACAACATGAAAACAATTGTTCTCACAACATTGAACTAGGTTTTCCGAATTGCGTGCTGAGCACTGTGCCTTGACAGGCAAAACCATGCAACCAGACTAGAGCACCCCTGGAGTTTTAAAGTACCCTTTTAACTACTAAACCAGCAAATGTATGTGTTCAGTTTTTTATAGTGTTTCATGTCTTCAGAAAATGATTCGTGCAAAATATCTCAAATTACGAGAAATCACTGAAGGTCGATGCCCCAATTTTAGATGTACTGATGGATGATATCATTTAAAGTGAAACCTAAGTTTCTGATGTCATGCACACCAATCATTGTATTATTTACAGTTAAACCAGGGGGACTAACCGCAGATGAAAACATGCCAAGCGACAATTTCATTTGACGAAACCATGATTATAAATTGACCATCACTACTCTTCCTCTTACTTCACGTTCATTTATGGTGACAGATCAGCGCATTTCCCCAACACAAAATGGCCAGTAATGTTATGTAAGACAATCTCTAGCTGGGAAAGGAGGGGAAAAAAACCAACCTGATAAGTCGGGGCATTAAAGTTATGGGGCGGGGAGATCTACACAAACCACTTAAGCACACTCATTATTATGGCTAGTGTTCCCCCAGGCCACTGGAGACTTGATAATTTAGTCAGCATTATGCAGTTTGAAGTGTTTCATGTTCTGCATGGGAGCAGGCTGCAATTCAAGTATCAGTAGCCATGAAAAATATGCACATACGTTTAGCAGGAAAATCTCCAAGGGGACAACAGAGGAGATGGGCATATGTTGTCGCTGTGTGCTGGAGAGTTTCCGTGAATTAATCATCTGGACATAGTTTATCACCATTTTTCATTTTGCCAGAAACATCCCCCCTTCATTTGTTGGAGAAGCCTTATTATACATGCACATCCTGGAAAGATAATAAGACTAAAGCCTCTGGTATTTCAGTGCAACAGGGTTTTGTAGGTACTGTTTCGCACTGACACCTTCCCCACCGACGAAGCTCTTGGGTAGAAAGCGTGTTTGCTTACCTCATCTAGTTCAGGGCACGGTGTCTCTTCCGAGCAGCTACTTTATTACATCAATTACCGCAAACCATCGCCTTGGACAATTTATAGGGAGGAATCCAATTTCATCGAGATCATCTTTTAAATGTAAGACATCCTTTGTTCACTAAATATTAAAATTTTTATCACATGTCCTAAGAACCAGCACCGTCTCCTTTTCTGTGCGGATTTAAAATCTGGCTAGACATGTAGCCTGTGCGATTTGTTTGTTTAATTCCAAGGTTGGAGTGGGGGTTGTTTGCCTCCCAGATAAGATATTTCTGAGTGAAATACCTAATCTTTAAAGTGCAGTTAACATAAATGGCCATTTTTAGAAATGAATTCCTAACGCCTTTAAAGCTCGGCAGGGGTGGGGGGTGGGGGGGTGTGCCTGTCAGAATTCTGGCCCGCAGTTATGCCATTTGGTTGTTGTCTTGCTTTAGAAGTCCTGAGATGTGCTGCTCTGGTTAGCAGTGTAAGTGTAAACCACAGCAATTGCTTTTGACACTTAAAAAGGATTTTATTGACAGTTGGAAACACGTTGGGGATTTGAAAAGAGTACTTTTCCATCTGTAATACTTGGTGTGATCAAAGATCACTCAGCAGCCCCAGATTAGTGGAAATGAGGCTGCAGTGAGAGTTTGCCACTCCACACGGGATGAGGGCTTGGTTTTTGATTCACACTAATCCCCATCACGATCTAAGTGGAATTTACGGTAATGTGGATATACTTCTCAGGGCTCCTGCCAACGTATTTTTAAAGAGCCCTAAAGTAGATAATAATATAGCCAGATTTAAAATTTCCTTTTAAAGTTAAATCTTACTTTCCCGCTCTCCATTCATACACTGGTTTAATGTTTCTAACATATTATATTTAACTCTCTGTATTTCCTATATGCATTTACACATGTGTGCCTGATAGGTGGTGGTATTTTAGATAATAGGGACCAATCTGCCTCAATTCTCACGGAGCAGTGGCTAGCAAGTTGAAGTAGGGCGTCATTAGGCTGTAGGAACAACTGCACAATGGTAGATACTGGTCTCCAAAGACCTGGTGTCATTTATAATTCCTTTCTTCCCCCTTCCTTCCTTTCTTCCTTCTGACTGTAAATTTTATATATATATATCCATACATATTTATTTATAAAATGGCAACTGAGTGCCCTCTACCTGCTCTAAGACCCTGGCTTATCGAAGCCACAATTTTTACTTCTGTTAAGGGAGGAAAATAATCACAACTCACTCACAGTATTTAAGTAAGAATCAAATAGTACACAATAAGCCAAATCACAAAGTAAATGCCCCTGTTACCGTGGGTAAAGTAGAAACTACAAAGAGACACAGAACAAGTTGGATCCCTTCTGTGAGCATAAGATAAGGTGACCACCCAGAAGTCTGGGGAAAGAGATTTTTTTTTTTTAATAGCAGAAATAGAGGCACATGAGCCACCAAATGGAATAAATTGCCTGGTCTGAGGAGTCCCTGGCACCATCTAGAGAATTCGCAAGAGAGGGGCATTTTGAGGAAGGTGGGAAGGATACAGTATAACCCACTCTCCAACCCCCAATTCCAGGTTGAAACCTTAGTACTAACTTTACCTACAAACTCTGGTCCCAACAACATCTTATGTCCTACCCCAAAGATAACACCATCAAACATCATCATTATTCAAGACCCATATATATGCCTTTTTTTTTTTAAGAAATACATCCATGAATGAAAACATATAACATTTATTTTGCTTTATATATATATATTTATTATATAATTAGATATCAAGATTATGTATCTGTATTTATTTAGTTAGCTTTGTTAGAAAAAATAATCCCTTAAAATGTTTCTGAAAACCTGAGGAAAAAGAGTAGAAAAAAGGTGATTTAAAAACAAACAAAGCCAGAAATGGAACCATGATCATACATGGTTTCCTACTGTGCTTCTTCCAAACAGACTCCACTGGGGCTTCCAGGGGAGTGTAGCAAGGTCCTGCCATTCCTCCCGCTTCCTCAGTCTAACACGTGGTCCCCTTGTTCAATAAGACAGGTGCCCATGAGACCACCAGCTATGGCGGGGCTTTTGGAAATCCCAACATAGTTCATGAGTCACAGGATTCTTGAGAACATGAAGAACAATGAGAAGTTGCCAAGTACCGATTTCAGAACCAGGGCACCTGGGCGCACCTTGGCCTAGTGGGGATTTTTTTTTTTTTTTTTTTTTCCCAGAAGAAGACATTCTGTGAAAGACACAGAAAGGTGCAAGACTCTTGGATGTGATCATCAGTTCACATAGGATAAGAGCCTTTGGCTTGCCCTGGGTCCCTAACCACAGGCTTCGATTGCTGTATTATGTGCATGATGACAGAGAGCCTGGTGATCTGATCCCACTGCACACCAGTTTGGGCACATTCCAGATCATAATTTGGGGCTATTACAGGTGGAACCGCTTATTTGTGAAGATAGGTTCAGGCTAATGGAAAAAAACATTGCATGAAAGGCTGTGTAGACATTTGGCAGACTCTAATTCCCAGGTGTCCAGTGGCCCTGGCTGAAGCTCTCAGATGTCTCCAAGAGCTCATGGACAATGACTGGACCAAGGCAAATGTGCCACAGGTCAGGGGACACAGAGAATTTTTCACAGAAGAAGCCATTCTTTTTTTTTTTTTTTTTAAGCACTAGCATGGTTTGTGAGGTGATGGAAGATCACTTGGAAGATGATGCCTGGTTGTTAGGGAAAGTGGGGAATGATTGATTTCTGGCGGTGATGATGCTCCATATTAATACCCACAATATGATTGGCATTATGATGGTATCAAAAACATTATAACATTTCTTGGGGCTAATGCCATATGTGACTATTGCTTTGCGGTATAAAGAGAAATTCCTAAGTATATTTTGCTGTGTTTGCTAAGTATATTTTGTGACAGTTTTCTATCACAAAGGGAACAACTCAGGTTTTCATAATAGTCTTACCACACTGATGCTGCAATTACACAAAGCTATTCTTGTGTGAGTTTTTCAAATTCAATTCCTCCTTTCAAAAAAATACATGAGATGAGGGATTTCTGAAATGGCAGTGAGAGAAGCTCAGTGGACCCTCTTACCAGGTGAAACATTCATTTAACTGGTGACAGTTATGAAAACAAAAATTAAAGGATCTGGAAATTGTCCTGAGGACATACAAGAAATGGGGAAACATTTATTTTAGAAAATCTATTATATTCCAGTAAGAACAGTGAGTCTGTGGCATGTGAGTCATGGCCCCCTTCCAATATCCCTTTTCCAGTTAGGTGTCGTGGGAGCTGTACATTAGCTGGTTATGGCCAAGAAACTGGGTCTGATTTTTCTCCCAGATCCCAGGCTGGAGCTACAGTTCCATTTTGAAAGGGGAAGACCACTGTCATGTGTCATTCTGTGCAGCTTCATGATGCAAAACCTGTATTTCAGGAAAGTGCAGGCAACTGGATTGGAGAGTCTTCCCTCCAACCAGCCCCACCTTGTAGGACAGAAGCTCTAGCTTGGATGTGGTATACCAAGAATGCAGGGCCTCGATAACCCCCTATCCTAGGTTCAGAGCCAGGTGGAACAAATCATGAGTCTGAGGCTACCATTCCTGCTCAGCCCACAAGTTGTAGAGCAGTTTGGTTAGCTTCAGAAGCGTCCCCGGCCCCAGGGCAGTGATGCAGAGATTCTGTGCAAGGGGTGACGAGGCCATGAGAAAAGAGAGCTGTTTGTGGTCTCCTCAAGTTGAAAGACTATTTGGAACAGGTTGTGGGGAGGTTCATACCTAAAAGTTTTGTTGAAAACAATGGAGCTATTGGTGCTGGCTAGTAAGACACTGATAGCAACAGTAGAAACAGTAGACCAGCTAGAAGTTTGACAGAGAGAACAAGAAAAGTGGTGGCCAAGAAAAGCCCTCTGAAGATCTAGGAAAGTATCAAGAAGAGGTCCTGCCTTTTAACAGTCTTCAGATTCAGTCTGCTATGTGGAGAAATTTATGTTGCCGAGCATTGTTGAAAACAGCTAGCAGGTCTGTAGCAATTAGTGGAGGCTAATGACTTAGTGTGGTACCCATAAAGGCAAATGAGCCTGAAGCTTAATGACAAAATCACAGAAAGAGCTCAGCTAAAAGTTATCCACAGTTATGCTTGGTGGTAAGAAAGACCCCACATTTGCTCAGGATGCACACTCTGAGGAGCAATATCAGAGACTGAAGTCTGTGGGAGAAAGATGGTACTGAACTAGTTCCTCCATCCACTAGACAAATAAACAAGAAAGCAAACAGCAACAGCAAAAAGCCCCAGGGAGGAATCCTTCCCCAGAGTTGCTACAAGAGAGTATATCAGATGTTCAGGTTTCAACAACCAAAATCATGAGATATGCAAAGATACGTGAAAATGTGATCTGTAAACAGAGGATAAGAAGACAAGAGCAAACTGAGATTGCCTTTGAGAGGGCTCAGATGTTGGACTTCACAGACAAAGACCTCAATGAAGCCATCATAAATACGTTCAAAGAATTAAAGGAAACAATATTTTAAAAAATTAGGACAGTTATGTTGACATGTCTCATTAAATAGAGCCATACAAAACAAACCCACACTGAAGTACAATTCACACTCACTCTCATGGATGTAGTGAGAAAGCAAACAATAACATATGTTGGTGAGGGCACGGGGAAACATTAGCCCTCGTAATTTGATTGTGGCAACACAAAATAGTAAAACCACTTAGCAAAACATCAATAACAGGGTAAACATGACCCAGGAATTCTGCTTCTAGGTGTTTATTCCTGAGGGATGAAAACTTATGTATAAAACAAAAAAAATGGTGCTCAAATGTCCATAACAGCATTAATTATAGTGTTCAAAAAGTATAAACAACCTGAGTGTTTATCAGTTGGTGACTGGATAAACAAAAGAGGTATAAATATACAATGGAATTTCACTGGACACTGAAGGGAATGGAGTCAGGATGCATGCTACAAAATGAAGGACATAAAAATATAATGTCAGGTGGATGAAGTCAGATTCTGGTGATGGTTACACAACTCTGTGAACATATTAAAATACATTGAACTGTACACTTTATGTGAATGATTTGTATGGTATGTGACTTATATCTCAATGCAGCTGTTAAAAAAAATACCTGGCGTTTTGTGAGATGTGGAGAGATGTACTTTGTGAATCAGTCCAGTGAACAGCTAGGGTGCCAAAATACTGTTTGTGTCCTGTGATTGAATGTTTTACCAATGTAGGTTCATGTTCACCATCCATGGTTCAGTCCCCTCAACTTCTCATGGGCACTTTGCTCCTTATATATTCCAGTTGTTCTGAAGTCAATCCCTTCTCAAACCTTCTGGACATGAAATGTGTTAACATTGTTCTGGGCCCCTTACATCTCCCTGGCCATGGTGCTGAATGAAGTGTGGTCTATTAACAAACTTGTTAAAAGTAGATTAACCTGCTCCTGACTCTTTCTTTTGGGCTGTGAGTCAGCTGAACATGGACATAGTGTCTGTGGACCAGTTGGCACTCTGTCCCTTTATGTATAAGTTCCATGAATCCAAGATACTTCCTGTCCAAAAACAAGTTTGTCTCTTTGACTGCCACACCTGGGGTTCTTCTAGTGACTGTGTCTGTGGTTTTATAATAGTGCTATTTGTCAGCAGGTTTGATCGACACCTACCTCCACAGCAGGCTACAGCTGAGTATTGCTCTTCACATCAGCCAGGAGTGGTGCTCAAATCACTTGTGCATCTCACCTTTCATAGTTTTTGATTAGACACCTTGATCATGTAATCTGTGAATCAGTGTGTCCTGATTTCAGGGCAAGTGATCTGGGGTGCAAAGTGATGAATCTCCATCATTCCATCTCTCAAGAAATCCAGAACCAGTATCACTGGATATAGTAGGCAAGGTGTTGGGGAAACTTGGTGTTGAGATGTTGCTGAGCCTTGCCATGTAAAAAACATTGTCTCTGTTATTCTCCATCAGCCTGGAAACATTGAATATAAAAGACTTCATCTGATTTTAAAATTTTCAGGTCAGTCCCATGATTTTTTTTTCTATAATTATATTATTATCAGTGGTTATTTTTCTTCTTTTTAATTTAAATCCTGATACAGTACCAACTTGCATTCCCACCAACAGTGTAAGAGGGTTCCCCTTTCTCCACAACCTCTCCAACATTTGTTGTTTCTTTCCCTGTCCATTTTGGCCATTCTAACTGGTGTAAGGTGGTATCTCAATGTGGTTTTGATTTGAATTTCCCTGATGGCTAGTGATGACGAACATTTTTTCATGTGTCTGTTAGCGATTTGTATGTCTTCTTCAGAGAAGTGTCTTTTCATGTCTTCTGCCCATTTTTTGATTTGATTATTTGTTTTTTGGTTGTTGAGTTTGAGAAGTTCTTTGTATCTTGGATACCAGCCCTTTATCTGTAGTGCCATTTACAATATCTTCTCCCATTCTGTGGGTTGCCTCTTTGTTTTGTTGACTGTTTCCTTTGCTGTGCAGAAGTTTTTATCTTGATGAAGTCCCAAAAGTTCGTTTTTGCTTTTGTTTCACTAGCTTTTGGAGATGAATCTTGAAAGAAGTTGCTGTGGGCGATGTCAAAGCGGTTATTGCCTATGTTCTCCTCTAGGATTTTGATGGGTTCCTGTCTCACATTGAGGTCTTTCATCCATTTTGAGTTTATCTTTGTGTTTGGTGTTAGAGAATGGTCGAGTTTCATTCTTCTGCATGTGGCTATCCAATTTTCCCAGCACCGTTTATTGAAGAGACTGTCTTTTTTCCATTGCATGTTTTTTCCTGCTTTGTCGAAGATTATTTGACCATAGAGTTGAGGGTCCATATCTGGGTTCTCTATTCTTTTCCATTGATCTATATGTCTGTTTTTGTGCCAGTACCATGCTGTCTTGGTGATCACAGCTTTGTAATATAGCTTGAAATCAGGCAACGTGATGCCCCCAAATTTGTTTTTCTTTTTCAACATTTCCTTGGCAATTTGGGGTCTTTTCTGATTCCATACAAATTTTAGGATTGTTTGTTCCTGCACTTTGAAAAATGTCTTTGGAATTTTGATCGGGATGGCATTGAAGGTATAGATTGCTCTGGGTAGCATAGACATTTTAACAAAGTTTTTTCTGTTGGTGGGAATGCAAGTTGGTACAGTCACTTTAGAAAACAGCGTGGAGGTTCCTCAAAAAATTAAAAATAGAGCTACCCTATGACCCAGCAATTGCACTCCTGGGTATTTACTCCAAAGACACAGATGTAGTGAAAAGAAGGGCCATATGCACCCCAATGTTCATAGCAGTAATGTCCACAATAACCAAACTGTGGAAAGAGCCGAGATGCCCTTCAACAGATGAATGGATAAAGAAGATGTGGTCCATATATACAATGGAATATTACTCTGCCATCAGAAAGGATAAATACCCAACTTTTACATCAACATGGATGGGACTGGAGGAGATTATGCTAAGTGAAATAAGTCAAGCAGAGAAAGTCAATTATCATATGGTTTCACTTATTTGTGGAACATAAGGAATAGCATGGAGGACATTAGCAGAAGGAAGGGAAAAATGAAGGGGGGGCGGATCAGAGGGAGAGATGAACCATGAGAGACTTTGGACACCGAGAAACAAACAGGGTTTTAGAGGGGAGGAGGGTGGGGGGATGGGTTAGCCTGGTGATGGGTATTAAGGAGTACATGTAGTGCATGGAGAACTGGGTGTTATAGGAAAACAATGGATCAGGGAATACTACATCAAAAACTAATGATGTATTGTATGGTGACTAACATAACATAATAAAATAAAAAAAAAAAATCTTGACACAGACCTAGACATATTTTTCCTGATTTTCTCAGGTGAAAAAATTCACTGCTCATTTTCTTGTCAAAATGACTTTACTCACAGCACCTGCTGACCACCTGGCCATCATATTCATCATTCTTATTATTTAATATAATTTATATAAAAATTATACTACTATTATATAAGTAATTTATATAATTTTATAATTATTCATTTTATTTTATGAATAACTCCTTCAGCATACCTCCCTATAATCCTTCATCAAACCAGATTTCTGCCACACACGCTCTTCAGAACTTGTACGAATTCACCATGGTGGCAGAAACTTAAACAGATTTCCGTGTTGCAGACAGAGTTGTAATAACCACTGATAAAATCCTGAAGAATGTTGATATATTGAAATGTGTTTTGAGAACCACATTTTAGATTTCAAATTTTATTGAAGATCTTTTCAAACTCTGGACTAACCATAAAATTGGTGACAATATGATGGATGTAGTGCCCTTATACAAGTTTCTTTATGGAGTTATTAGAAATCCCCTCCTCTTGGTATGTCTTGAGTGTGGTTCCCAGTCTTATGCAAAGATTTGAGAGTGCAAGCAACTTCATGACTTTTGGACCAAGTATGTGCTACATATGAACGAATATCTATGAAAATAAAAATTTGCTCCTTGCTACTTTTAGAACTAGCTCAGGTGCTCTACATCTGCCTGCATTTGTGGTCTTGCATTTGGCAGGTTTTTGGGGAGCATGAGCTACTTTTGAGAGAGGCCATCAAAATTTTCCACACTGAATGTTGAGTTGCTGGTTTCTGCTCACTCTACCTTTCCCCCTTCAAACTTGAATAGGGAAGTGAGGCCCCGTGACAACTGCCACATGTCCCTATATAATTATAAATCTCCTCCAAGGAGCTCTGCATGTCTCTTAACTGTGGGAGCTTAGCAAGGCACTGAGAAAAAAAATGATGAGAAAAAGTTGTGTTAGAAGCTACACATCTCCCACCATGCTGGCCGACTTGTGGTTCCTCCAACACAACCAACACGGCCCTGCCTTGCTGCTTTTGCGTTTACTCTTCTTTGTACATAGAATATTCTTTCTCAAATAACTTTTCATGCACATTTCTGCTGAAATGCCACCTTCTTGGGTAAATTAATGCAATGACTTATTTGACTTAACTTTTTATTGTTAAAACCTACCACCTAATGGCTCTATTGCTCTCTGCTAAGGTTGTGCAGAGAAAGGGAACCATCTGAGCTATAGTTATATGTACTCAAGTGGGTTGAGGGATTAATCTGACTTTTCTCCAGCAAGGATGTGTGGACATTTTCCAGAGCAGACCCCTGCTAGCTGGAGTATGCTGCATCCAGTCCTTCCTGAACACACTTGCACTATGGTGCTGCTCAGCAGGCTGTAAGTAATGACCAATCAGCTTTTCATTGACTGTGACTGGGAGGGTGACAGCATCAGAAAGGCAGGCTAGGCATCTAGAGATGCCCCTCTATCCAACAATAAATACACCTGGGCTTTTTCCCTGAAGGATAAGTTAGAAGTGTTCAGACTTCCCTGTGTTGAGGTGCCCCACCTCCCCCAGGCAAGGTATCAGCACTAGATGCCTCTGACGTCACAGGACTTTATCAGGGCTCTGATCAACAGCCAAAGAAGGTGTGCATAAGGGAAGAAGTTCAAGACTTGCTTCAATTCCTAGACAAACACAAAGATTCCATAGAGGTGATCAGTTGTTTAAGTTGGATATAGTCATTTATGCATTCATTCAACAAACATTTATGTTGAGCCAGTTATGTTAGGGCAAGAGACACAACTCCAGATGCACACATTACCCCTGGTTCCAAGAAGCCTGCAGTCCACTGTGGAGATAGTCCCCAAACAATCACAGAATAATATTTCAATAGCAGTTATGGTAAGTGCTACAGAAGAATATACACTATATTGTAAAGCTGTTTACTGATGTCCCTGAGAGAGTATGGAGGCTCAAGATGGCCTGTTTGAAGAAATGTACTTGCAAGGAGGTCTGAGAGCTATGCTAAGCATGCCTTGCTTTTTGATTATAACTAAGCAGACTGACACTTTATTATTATTATTATTATTTTATATCTGTCACCTGCCTTTGACACTGATTCTTATATTAGGTACGATATGTGGCTATTATCCCTCTCCCAATATCAGCCAAAACTGTTTTTAAATCTGTGAGACAGACACACAATTTCCTAGAAATAACCAAATTAAGTTTTGGTGATAGTAAATAAAAAATATTATCAGTAAAAAAAAGCAAACATGAAAAAGAATTAGAAACACTAATATAAATTTGAAACACTGGCGGAGCAACCGATGAAAATTTAAAAGATACTTGGAGTTCTAGAGAGAGAAAGAGAAAAATCAACAAGTGCAGAAAGAATAATAATATAAAATGTTTGATTTGATAAAAATAAATTTTTGTTCTCTGGTCAAGAAGTCATTCTGATTACAGTGAATTATGAATGAAGAAATACAACCCTTATAATACTCTAGAGATATTCCTACACTCCAGTGAGAAGGATAAAATGTCAAGGTTTTTCCTATTGTTATTTTTAAATAAATAATTTATTTTTAAAACAAAGATAATCCAAATATTGTAGACATTTCACATGCTATGGTGGAAGCTTGAGATATTTGCATTGTATTCAGTTTTGGGGAGGAAATGAATGTTTTTCACCAATATTTTAATAAATGATGCCATCATTCAGCCTTCTGATCAGGAGCAAAAGAATTTTTGACATTTTAAGATATGCAATAATTCAGAAAGTGGTAAGCTTATGTTCTCTATATGAACGATTTTTGTCCAGGATGTAGTGGTCTATCCAAAAGCATTGAACCAGGAGAAAAATGAAGACAGGGCAAGAATAGATGGGAAAGATACAATAAAGAGAAAACCTGTGCACTATATAAAATAGAAATCTTAATTAATAATGAGAATACAATTGGGAATTGCAATTTCAGTAATATGTAAAGGTTCCTAAAAATAAAGGATCCAGAACTCTGATTTCTAAACCATCCGGAAACCAAAGGTGGCAGATTCATGACTCTGAAAGAAGAGTCATTATGGATACTCTCAAGGTTCCACCTCAGAATAAAGAGTAAGCAGACGAGAGAAACATCTCCGTGTGAGGGCACAGTTATGATTTTTTATACTTTATGAAGGAAATATCAGTTGAATGATTTATCTTAGAGAAGTGTAGAAGAGAACATTGTAACTGGATTTCCCAATCACTGTATGGGGAAGGAGAAGAGGGGAATGGAGGAGAACCTAAAATATGCTAGAATAAAAGGGAAAGGAAAGATAGGGAAAATTTTAGAGAGAGAGCAATATATATATAAAATACGTGTTAGAAATTAAACTGAGTAAACAATAAAATGCAAGTGATACATCCTTATACAATTATATAGATTGTCTATAGATCTTAGAAATCCAGGCAAATTAGTAGAAATAAGCAGACCCTTACCCACAAAAAGGAAGAAAAAGAGAGGAAGATAAAAAAACAAAAACTTGGAATAAGTTGACAAAAACATGTCAAACAGAAGAAAGTATAGTGTCAATATTAATAACAATTAAATCACATTTCAAAGCCAAAATTTTTGAATGAGAAAAAAATGGTTATACAATTAAAAATATATAATAAAGACATAATTTATAGTCCTGGATTGTATAAGGATGTATAACTTGCATGTTTATTATTTACTTAGTTTAATTTCTAAAAGACAATGGCAAGAAATACAAATATGAATTAATGAAAATAAAATTATCCTTCAAGAATTTAATACATATGTCCAGTAATCAAAAATCTAAACTTACACATATTTATTTAATTTAATAATAAATATATTAATTGCATACATACATATGTGTATAATTAGATAGATATCATTTAACAATAATAAGAATGTATAAAAATTTAACAAATATTCTTGTAGGATAAAATTAATATTAATAACTCAACGATGAGTGGAAAGTACCCTGGACTCTAAGTACAGATGGGTATACTTGGAGACCGTTCAACATAAAAGGTTCAAATCAAATCATAGAGTTTAAACTGAATTTAATAAGTTGAGAACATAAAAAAAAATATGTGAGATATGAACATCAGACCTGGCCAAGGTGTACTCAGGTTCCCAGAATGAGAGAAGAAAGAGAATGGATAACAAGAAACATTTGAAAATAAAGGTAACTAACTAATGTATAAACTTGTCAAATCACTAACTTGTACAGCCAAAACTAACTCTACTCCAAAAAAAAAAAAAAAAGAAAAAAGGAAAACAAAGATAGATAAAACATTTTTAAGTTGTCTTACAGATGTCAACCCATAGAGTCCTGATGCTCAGGGAACACCATGCTGAATGAATAGACAGGAAGTGCCATATAGAACTCATAGCTAGAGATGGGTGCCTGGTGGCCCAGTTGTTTAAGCAACTGCCTTAGGCTCAGGTCATGATCTTGAAGTCCCAGGATCTAGTCCCACATCAGGCTCCCTGCTAAGCGGGGAGTCTGCTTCTCCCTCTGACCTTACCCCCTCTCGCACACTCTCCCTTTCTCTCAAATAAATAAAATCTAAAAAAAAAAGAAAAAAAGAAAAAAAAATAACTCATAGCTAGAGAGACAGTTTGAAAGCAGGCAGAAGAAATATTATACGTGTCCTTCAAAAACACAGCCATGAGACTGACAGCTGATTTGTGAGTATCAGTAATGGAATCCAGAAACCACAGAAGAACAACTTAATAATACCAAAGGAAAAGAAACAGAAAACTGTCGAGCTGTGATTCCACACCCAGTAGATTTCCTTCCCGACGGACAGTGCGAGATGAATGTCTCAGTCAGATCTGCCCACACAGCTGCTCTATTGGACACTCGAGTGCAAGTTCTCAGACCAAAGGCAAATGACCCCAGATCAAAGGGCAGAGGGGGCGCGGGTATCACCAGATAGGACATGGATCACTGGCCCAAAGCACCTTGTTTGAGATGGCGGATGGTGGGGCAGGAGTGGAGAAGTATAACATTGCCTCCTGCTGCTTACATGTTGTTTCTACCTGCAGCCCAACTCCTTGTTCTCTCATTAAAACCAATGACATTTTGGGGCTCCTGGGTGGCTCACTTGGTGAAGCATTTGCCTTCAGCTCAGGTCATGATCTCAGGGTCCTGGGATTGAGTCCTGCATCGGGCTGCCTGCTCTGCGGGGAGCCTGCTTCTCTCTCTGCCTGCCACTTGCCCTGCTTGTGCTCTCTCTCTCTCTGACAAATAAATAAATAAAGTCTTTAAGAAAAATAAAATAAAAAATAAAACCAAAGATATTTTATTTTTATTTATTTTTTTTAAAGATTTTATTTATTTATTTGAGAGAGAGAGAATGAGAGAGAGAGAGCACATGAGAGGGGGGAGGGTCAGAGGGAGAAGCAGACTCCCTGCCGAGCAGGGAACCCAATGCGGGACTCGATCCCGGGACTCCAGGATCGTGACCTGAGCCGAAGGCAGTCGCTTAACCAACTGAGCCACCCAGGCGCCCCAACCAAAGATATTTTAAAAGTTAAGTGTTCTTTAAAAATCTCGAGTGAATAAATTTGAAAAGAATGACAGAATTTAAAAATATTTCAGAAGTACTAATTTAAGTACTGATTGGAGACAATTATTATAAATTGTTAATAAAATGTTTAGGTGAATGGATGATGGTAATTCGTGCTATGGACTGAATTCTGTCTCCCCCACCCACAAAAATTCATGTGTTAGAGCCCTAACCTCCAGTGTAGCTCTACCTGGAGCTAGGTACTTCAAGGAAGTCATTGAGGTTAAATGAGATCGTAAGGATGGGGCGCCGATCTGATAAGATTTTTGTCCTGATCAGAAGAGACATTGGGCAGAAGTTTGATCCTGGACACCCAGTCTCCAGAACTGTGAGAATGTAAATTTCTGCTATGTAGGCCACTCAGTCTGCAGTATTTTTCTATGGCTGCCCGAGTGGACTAAGACACTGGGCATTTGTGTAATGCCCCCCTACCATAGGAATAGTGTACAACGAAGGGATTAGGCTGTTGCCACCCTAAGGGGGTGGCTTGCATGAGTCGTGTGTGTCTCCCGAGGTGATTCGACATTAGCAATTCAACAACACCTATGTTTGTCCTACAAAAACAATATTTAACATGAAGCATTTAAATTTAATTTTCAGTTTGTGAAAATATGGGAATGAAGAACAAATTAATTAACCCAAGGAGGAAGCAGAAACAAATTAAAATAGTCGCTCTTTCTACAGAACATTGGGCTAAATTTCTTTAACAATCAGTGTTACACACACACACACACACACACACAGACTAATGGGAAATAACAATGTAAAGCATGTACTAGATTCTGACAGATTGAAAGAATGTTTTAAACCTTAATTAGGAAAATTTTATATAAAAGACTATCTTTGAAAAATATAACAAAAGTCTAACAAGAGTATGCCCCGTTAGCTGTAAGATCCCGTTCTGATCCAGACTCCTGTGTGCATAGGAACAGCTAAGATGGAGGAAGGTGTCAAAGGTTACTGGTGACCTCTGGATGGTCTGGGAATGACTTTTTAAAAAAGATTTTATTTATTTACTTGAGAGAGAGAGAGTGAGCTTGAGTGGGGGGAGGGGCAGAGGGAGAAGCAGGCTCCCCGCTGAGCAGGGAGCCTGACTTGAGGCTCCATCCCAGGACCCTGGAGATTACCACATCAGCCAAAGTCACATGCTTAACCGACTGAGCCACCCAGGATCCTGGGAAGTTTACAAAAATAAGTAAGACAGAATCTCTAAGCAAATACAGTAAAATGACTTTTTAATGTGTTTAACTTTTTCTTGTCTGTATTTTTTTAGTTTTCTCCAATACACGTATACAACTGCTGTAATAATAAGTGTTTTCAGAAAATCCACTCCTTTAAGGAACATACTCTTTGACTGGCTGCCAATAATGGACCTCCCTTTATTTTGTTAAGGAGCACAATCCCTACATTGGGAAGCTATTTTTCTTGACCCTTGCATCTTACCTACTCGCCCAGGGACTCACATGAAGGCCCACAGAACATGGGCCTCCACACTGGGTCACGTCCTCTCCCCAGCCATCCCACCTTAGCCTTGCCTCTAAGGGCTACGTTCATGTCTTTGCCATTCCCGGCAACAATGCCAGCTCTGAAAATTTGATTCAAATCTTCCACTTTGATTTAAATGCCTTCCCATGCAAGTTGCCACCCCAAATGCTTGCCTATGATGGAGGCACCCTTTCCTTGGCCAACCTGCTACTCACCTCTCCCCCGAACACATTCTCGATTCTCTTCACTCGTTTACATCCCCAGTGATGTCATTATCACATTCTCTTAAAACCACCTTTATTCCTTGCTACTTTGTTCTTTTGGTCACACTCATCTGTAGAAAACCTAAGCCTGGAAGACCCAAGCGGTAGCCCATTGTCCATGTTGAGAGAAAACCACTTAACCCTGCTTACTGGAATTACCTTAAATTCATGACTACAGTTTTCACACTGACCCTCAAATCTCTTCTAATTTTGATTATGCTTTAGTATGTTTCTCCCCAGCTCTCCTAAACAACCACCTTCCACTCCTCAGCTTTGTAAAACATCTCACTCTGCATTGTGATGATGTCTACCATGTGATAATATAACCAAGATGACTCCTTCACCCCCACAACTTACTCTGAACTCATCATGAATTTTCATCGGCTTCAGGAAAAATTACAATCCCAGTTCCATGACATAAAAGATCAGCCTCACCCATGATACTTCCCCTAATGAACCACACCTGACACAGAATCACAGCTGCTGCCACGACTCCTGGTCTAGTCTCTGTTCTGGTGCTTTCCAGAAGAGGAAAGCAGGCAGAAAGTAAGGGATTTGCACTGCACTGACCAGCTAATCATAACAACTCAGGCACAGAATCACATGTGAGAACACACACATTTTGAAAAGTTGAAGGAAAATAGCCCCTTCATAGAAATCAAATTGATAGCTACATTTTTTAACTTTGATCTCAAGGAGCTGGTTTAACCTCCTGATAATAAGAACATTTTTTTTTTTTAAAGCAAAGCATTTTTTTGGGGGGGTATTTTACTGTATTTGCTTAGAGATTCTGTCTTACTTATTTTTGTAAACTTCCCAGGATCCAATTTGTGATGGATATAGATAAGTAGATATACATAAATAGAACTGATGCTCAAAAATATAATGGGTACTCAGAAATGTGAAAAAAGAAAACAAAAAGAAAGGAAAAAGAAAAGAGAATGGATAGGAGGGTGAAGGGAGGGTGAGAGGAAGAGAAAAAAGGAGAAAAATGTGTCTATCCCATAATTACCAAGAGGATTTTCTGGAATATTCTTAATACTTACCAAATCTCAACTTCTGCTTATTACATGATATCTTTTAATACATTTAACCACAAGAGAGACTAAGTACAATAAAGCATTTCAAAATGTGTGAAGAAATACCAATTGAGTGAAGTGAATGATTACTAAATAAACATATTAAGATAGGCAAGTAATAAGCAGTAACTTTTTTCTTTTTGCAAACATTATAGAGTAGAAGGGCATTTAAAAATACCTTTATTGGGCACCTGGGTGGCTCAGCTGGTTAAGCGACTGCCTTTGGCTCAGGTCATGATCCTGGAGTCCCGGGATCGAGTCCTGCATCGGGCTCCCTGCTCAGCAGGGAGTCTGCTTCTCCCTCTGACCCTCCTCCCTCTCATGCTCTCTGTCTCTCATTCTCTCTCTCGCAAATAAATAAAATCCTAAAAATAAATAAATAAAAAATAAAAATACCTTTATTAATGTTGATGGACATAATAAAACTTGTGAATACTGTTATTTTATCATTATTGGGATTATGCTCATTTTTAGTAGTTCTAAAGTCCGTTTCATATAGCTATTATTATTATCTGCTATTTTCTTCTTTTTTCTCACTTTTATCAAATCACACCCTAATTTTGGCCTGGAGCTTAGGACAATATAGTATATTGTTTAATTTGCTTCAAAACCTGCAGAAATCTGTAATAGGGAAGGGTTCTCTCAGACCTGACAGCTATGACATTCGATGGTGTGGAAGTATTCAGTAAATTTAGAGACACGGTATCAGTAGGTCTAGCAATCAAGATGCTTCCTGCAGAGTCATGCATTTCAGTGTATGAGAGGCCAACACCGCCATGAAATTGGTTAATAGTACACTAACTGATAAGCTGAGTATAAAAACGTCCATGTAATATATAATGGGCTCTTTTTTTCTCTCTCATTGGTATATATTTGAAAACCTTTAAAGATATTCTAGGAAAAAAATGGATGTTACATTCTTTACCATTTGCTTTAAAAAGGATTTTCCACGCGTTCATCTCTAGAAGGTCATCTTTGAGATGTACAAGCCCGCCCTTCATTAGGCCCCCGCTCGCGTTCATATTTAACTTTCTTCCATTCGGTGGCCTTTATTAGCTGAGCTCCTGTAGCTTGTAGCACACTTTAAACAGCAACACGGCGAGGATGTAAATGCAGAATAATGTAGCAGGACTCAAATTTGCATGGTCAAATGTCAAAAAAATTAGGCCTTCCCCAGAACCATGTCAAGAGAAATAACATAAGTGGGCAAACTCAACAGCAGGCACGCCATTATCATTTAGCGCAAGCTGTCATCACTGCCAGTGAGTGGAAACAGTGGTCATTAGCTGGAACTCTGCCGGGGGACGTTGCAATTCTTCCTTTTCCTTTTTTTTTTTTTTTTAAGATTTTTATTTTTTCCCCATCATCTGACAGTATTTCACAGAACACCGCAATGCAATGTTGCCTCCCTGACAGGAAAGTCAAGAGATGGGGGATGGAGCCTCTGGAGCAGGGGAGCCAAGGGGCGAGGGACCCAGGCTCGTCCACTGTCAGCTGGAGGGTGCAGGAACTGCATTACCTATTGGATAAATACTCATTAAGAGTAATCACTTTATTTCAGCTTTGTAATGACATTAACAAGCTTGGAATACAGGGAATTACATGAGTCAGAACAAATAATTGAATATTCTACTGCAGAGGGAACAGAGCCCAAGTCTGCCTTCATGTCATGCCGTCTCTGAAGCTAGCACAAGCATGCAATTAGATAATAAGCTTAAACAGCATTAAATTGGCACTGCTCGTACCACCACTGAGAAAAAAGAAGTATTAATTGTTCAACTCTCACCTGCTTGTAATTTCATGCCATGCAAATACTAGTCAGGCTGCCCTATTTTTATTTAAATGGACTGATACGCAGGATTTAAACAAACCAATAAAAATGGAACATAAAGAGAATTTGAAGAAGAACCTAAGAAAGATAAAGGAAGTGGAAATTGATGCTGATGAGAAACCATGTTGGGGGGGAAGGTTTCTCTTTGGAAAAAAATAGAGAGGGATGAAAATTTGGCTGAATTTTTAAATGTAATAATATGAATGAGTATCCTATGTGGTTTTCTTTTTGTAGCATTCTAACAGGCAATTTTCTTTCAAAACTACTATCAAATCTCCTGAAAATGTGCACTGAGGAGGGATCCCTGCTGTTCGGTATAATTAGCGCAGCTAAGTACATGGGCGAGGATGATAATATAGATACAGATGTGGGTACAGAGGCAGGTACTGATGCAGGTACACACATGGATACAGATGTGCTCACAGATATAGATGCACATAGGGATACAGATGTGCTCACAGATATAGATGCACATAGGGATACAGATGTGCTCACATATATAGATGCACATAGGGATACAGAGCTAGAAGCAGATATAGATGCACATAGGGATGCAGGTGTAGAAGCAGATACAGATACACACATGGATACAGATGTAGACGCGCACATAGATACACATACGATACAGATGTAGACCCAGATATAGGTACACGTATGGATACAGATACAGATATAGATGGATTCAGATACAGCCACAGACTTAGGCAGGCACATGGATACAAGACTTAGGCATACACAATGATGTACAGTGTTGATACATCATTAATCATAGAAAATGTTATACATAAGCAAAGCTTTCAAACAGAACATTAGCTTCTGTGTTGTGGCAGACAGGAAGAGATAGTAGAAAGCTGGTAGACAGCATGAGTCACTTTCTTAACTTGTTTAATTTATTAGCAAATCAGAATCCTGAAAGAAGAGAAGGCTGCATTTTGACACCCCATCCCAGGGCCACAGAAAGGCAAAGGTGTCATTTGGTGTTCCGGAGACAGCCTCAAGTGTGAGTTAAGCTGATGTGATGCACTGAATTACATGAGCTGTTAGAGAAAGCTGAGGAGCGAGCGGGAGTCGCCCGCCGCCTGCTCTGGCCTCCACGCAGAGAGGACGGTGTCTTCTCTTCCAGGGCGCGCTGCCGAGATCAGAGCGGACTGAGATGAGATGTGAGAGTCAGGCTGCTCTGGGGATGGCAATGTGGGAGCCATCAGTTTATAGCTGGTTCTGACCATAACTCTAAATCTGTGTGGTTATTCAGACGAGCCAATCAGCACTGGATATTTGATAGGCAAACTCAATAACCATTTATAATCCTGACAGGTTAAGGGTCTCCAAGGCAAACCTTAATATACACAATGGGTTTGAAAATAAGAGAAAACAAATAAAGAAATCTCTATATTCCTGAGCAAATGTCTTTTCTTTCTCTGGTCCTACAGTCTTCCAATCAGAGGTTTGCTTTATCATCCCCATCCTCTCAGGACACACAAAACCGTTTTCAATCTATTTTTCTAAGTAGCCCACCATCCAGCCTTCATGTCTGTGGCTGTCTGTAACTCACGTGGCTGTTTGGAAGTTATTCTTTAATGAAGACGGGGAGAAAGGGAAACCAGAGCCGACCTGAGGACACTTTAGAATGTGTCAATAAATTTAAGATTGAGAACTAAACTAGAAAATCGAGTGTTTATCACATCCGTCCTATAAAATAACTTGAAATTGTGAGAAGAAAGATTATCCACTAGCCCAATATTTTTGAGGGATTAACACCTAGCATATTGCATTGCTCACAGTAGATACCCAATTTATCCTAAAAAAATATCCAGGAAAAGGACATTCTTCAAGTAGAAAACTGAAATTAAGATTAGCGGCAGCAAGAATTCTCTCTCTCACCCTCCTTCCTTATGCTCCTTCTCTTTCCCTCCCTTTTGCTTTTTCTCATGATTTCCTTCTCTCTCTCATTATAAAACAATTCTAGTCCCAGTGCAGTAATAATGAGAGTCTGTTATATGGAACCTTAGCTTACATAAAATGTATACTAATTATATGAAGAACTGTGTCAATTGCCACTCAGTCAAAATGAATGTGTGTATTTATTGATTATTTAGTAGGAGGTATCTTTATGTATTTACATTTCTCTTGGGTCCACAGATGCATGCGACAATTATGAAAAATTAAATACAAAATCAAGAGTTACATTACATCAAAGAATAATCCAAAAGTAATTCCACAGAAAGGAGTGATTTATGTATTCAGCCAATAAATGTTGATTGATCACCTTCTATGTATTGTACCAGGCACCACACTCTGTGGAAGACATAAAACACAACGAACTTCCTCAAGGAATTTTACTCCCTTCGAGGTGCCAGGCATGCATAATGAGATGCAGAACATGGTATTCACTGTGACGTTTCGTTTTCAAAGGAATTCTTTGAAAGAAGCATTCTTGTCAAGATGAAATCAAGAGAGGCATGACTTTTGGCAGCAAAGTCCTGTGGGAGAGGCAGCAAAAAAGGACATGAGATAATAAGACAAAAAGGATGGGACAAGAGAGAAGCAAAGGTCAAGTGTCCTCCAAGTGACCCTTCCCCAAGACCATCCCATTTAGTACTTGGATGCTGGATCTTCAGTAGAGTTATTAGGGTCCATACGTACTGGAGATGCAGAGGCTGGAGAATTCTGTTGTAACTTTTTTATCAACATAGAGGAAACAATAGCATTCTGCGTAGATACAAAGCCTGAGAGAGAAAGGGTGCCTCCTGTGCCGGGGACTTCCCCAAAGGTGCAGAAGGCTTGTCTGACTCCAGAGGAATTGTAACTCGACTCAAGTGTGGAATGACCCATAGTAAAACTTTTCTAAGCCCTGAGTCTTTGAAAGAGGTAAACTGGGATTGATTATTTCGTGCAGATAGAGTAGTTCGTGCAAAGCCATGGAGGCATCAGAGAATGTGTCTTCCGGCTCAATATTGTGTCGGGTGCGGTTCTTTGGGGGAAGTACCATGGGTGAGGCTGATCTTTTATGTCATGGAACTGGGATCGTAATTTTTCCTAAAGCCGATGAAAATCCATGATGAGTTCAGAGTGAGGTGTGGGGGTGAAGGAGTCCTCTTGGTTATATTATCACATGGTAGACATCATCACAATGCGGAGAGACTGAGGGAAGTGAGTTCAGAGCAGTAGGACCAGGAAGCAATGTACCCAAACTGCTTTGGGGCATTTGGCTCTATTCACCAAAAGATAGATTTTCAAAGAAGAGTGAGTAGGTTTGGAAGTATGGAACATTTAAATTTGAGACAGGTATATAAGGAAGTCATCTATTCAGAAAACTCCTCCACACCCATGGGACACAATATGTGGTTGGCCTCACATATCTCCATAGCCGCATTCAGTTTCAGAAAAAAGACACGCACTCTCTTCCAGCACTTGCCCCATTTTTAAAGGGAAGTTTGGCAATATTTTGCCATCACAAATGATCTTGCCTGTATTTTGGCAGATACCTGTAGTGGTTAGAACTAAATGTGTCTCTGAGTGACAGAAGAAACAAAGTAATAGTGATTTCAATAAGAGGTAAGTTTCATTCTTCTACATGAGAAAGGAGTTTGGAAGTGGGCATCCCGGAGATCCATGATCTTTGGGAAGCAAGGTGAATTCTCCCTCCACTCCGCCATTGGTGGCAAAACCTTCACTTTTCCGGAAGGCTGCTCAAGCTCTGGCCATTGCATCTGATTAAATACATTGGTTTGGAAGCCAAGCCCCGTGTAGCTGAATCTCATTGTAGGTCACGATGTAAGCTTTCCTTTAAGAGCAAAGTCAGAGCCAACATTTTCAAGTGGCACAATGTGCATTCTTTAAACATTTACAATGGGGAAAAAAAGTAAAGATCTTAACTGGAAATGGGCCAGAGAAAGACAGCCATGGCCATTGCGGGTCTGACAGTGACACCTTGGGGTTGTGTTAGGGTACCAGGGCTGTGGCTGCTGACTCTGGTCCAATGGACTTACTCCCAATTCTGTGGGATGGAGCTTCTTTATTCATATTCAAACATCAGTGTGTTTCCATGACTTGCTATCTGTGCCTTTTGGGCAAAATGGCATGAGAGGACTTAAATTCTTTGTCTACATATTTGTCCAAATGGTAAATTTGTTTGCAGACATGACCACTGTGTCTGAGGTTCTTCATCCCAGCTGCCAAGTGCCCATAGTAACTGCCAATATGTGCAATCCTGGGAGCCTCGTGGATGTGATAGAGGTGATTTATTTTGTTTTGCATATATTGTAGGATTTTGCCTCTTAAAGTTAATTATATTAATAGATTCTCTAATTTTAAATACGAGGCAAAAAAATTCAAGGTCTGATATAAAACAGCCCTTGTTTTCAGATGATACGATTGTCTTCATGCAAACACAGAAAAATCTGGAGCTAACTACAAGAATTAATTGGAGAGCTCAGAAAATTATTGGATAAAATATCAATATACAAAAAATCAGTTATGCTCTTAAATATAGGCAGTAACTAACTGTAAAATGCAATTTTAAAAATCCCACTCAAAATAGCAACAAATTTATACATATGAACAAATGTAACTTAAATAGATAAAAGCTTCATTTTAGAGACTATGAAACTTTATTGAAAGACATAAAAGAAACAAATAAATAGACATCCCAAATTAGTGGATGGGACCAGCACATCATTTTTTCTCCAATTTATTCAATGCATGTAATGACATTTACATCAACTGATTCATATTTTTCTACAAAACTGGATGATTGCATCCTAAAATTTAGTTATGGTCTAACAGTGGCTAAGATAACTGAGGAATCATAAAGGGAGAATCTTGCCTCATCAAACAGCAAGAATAATTGTAATGCTGTGTTATTTAATGTCAGGTAGGAACTGAGATGCACAAATGAACTGATTGGATAGCACAGAAGGAGCAGGAACAGAAACACAAGCACACATTTATATATTCATGTATGAAATGAACATATGGCAGATACGTCCCTGCAGATCAGTGGGATAATTGGCTATCCATACAGAAAATTAAAATTAATTGAATTACAGATATATTAAAGACCTAAATGAGCAAAACAGAACTTCAAGTTGTGTACGGAGATACAGTATGTCCTCCACATGTGGCAGGGTTTTTCTATAAGGCATTAAACAAACAAACAAAAAAGTGGGGAAAATAACAACTTTCACTATATTAAAATAAGATGAAAATTTCTGTATAACAGGCATTCCCTAAACTGAGTTCACTCACAAGCCACAGATTAGCTACAGACTAAGGAAAGACCACACTAATGCATATGACAGACAAAAATAAGCTTCCATAATAGGTAGGATTCCTATAATGCAATGTTTATATGACCCAATGGAAACACTTATAATGGCTGTGGACCAGGAATTCACAGGAAAAGAAACCTGAAAGGACCAGTGCAAATGGACCCATCATTAGAGTATCATTCAGAAGAGTTTCACTGCTCTAAATATCCTCTGTGCTTCACCTATTCTTCCCTACCCAAAACCTAAACTTGTGGCCACTGGTGATCTTCTTAAAAATCAATTATAGGGGCACCTGGGTGGCTCAGTTGGTTAGGAGTCCGATGCTCTATTTCAGCCCAGGTTATGATATCAGCGTCATGGGATAGAGCCACGCATCAAGCCCCACGCTGGGCTCTGAGCTCAGCACGGAGTCTGCTTGTCCCTCTCCCTCTGCTCCTCCCCCAGCTGATGCTCTCTCTCCCTCTCTCTCTCAAATAAATAAGTAAAATCTTCAAAAAAAATCAGCCATAGTTTTGCCCTTTCCAGAATGTCACATGGTTGGAATCACAGAGTCTGGCTTCTTCCACTTAGCAATACGTACTTAAGGTGCCTACATGTTTCTTCATGGCTTGATAGCTCATTTCATCTTATTGCTGAATAATATCACATTGCATGGGTGCATCTCACTTGCTCTCTCCATTCACTGATGGAAGGCTACCCTGGCTGCTTCCAGGTTTTGGAGATTATAAGTAAAGTTGCTACAAAACTTCCTTTGCAGGTGTTGTGTGTATGTAAATTTTTAGCTCCATTGGGTAAATATCTAGGAGCAGAATTACTGAAATACACAGAAGGATGATATTTAGCCTCAGAAGAATCTGTAAAACTGTTTCCAAGGTTGCTGTACCATTATGCGTTATTTCATAAAAGGTGAGTGAGAGTTCCTATCGCTCTGCATCCTTATTGGTAATTAGTATTGTCAGTTTTGTTTTGTTTTGCTTGATCTTAGCCATTTTAGTAGGTGTGCAATGGCAACTCATCATTGTTTCAATTTTCACTTCCTTAATGACATATGTCTTTTCATATCCTTGTCTGCCATGTGTCTATCTTCTTCAGCAAGGTATCTCTTCAGATCTTTTGCACATTTTTAATTGGATTGTGTGTCTTCTTCTTTTTTTTTTTTTTTGAAAGATTTATTTATTTATTTATTTATTTGAGAGAGAGAGTGACAGCATGTTGCATGAGCTGGGGGATGGGTTGATGGAGAGGATGAGAGAGAATCTCCAACGAACTCCACACTAAGCATGGAGCCCAAAGCAGGGCTTGATCTCATGATCCTGTGATCATGACCTGAGCCAAAATCAAGAGTTGGATGTTTAACTGACTGAGCCACCCAGGCTCTCCTGGATTGTGTGTCTTCTTATTGTTGAGTTTGTGAGTTCTTTGTATATTTTGGATAGAATTCTGTATCAAATATGGATTTTACAAAATATATTCTCTCAGTCTATGTATTATTTTTTCAATCTCTTAACAGTTAAGTTTCACAGAGCAAAACTTCATAATTTTCATAAAAAACAATTTTTCCATTTTTCCTTTCCCAGATCCATGCATTTGATCCTATATCTAAACACTCGACACCAAACTGAAGGCCACCTCGATTTTCTCCTATGTTTGCTTCTGGAAGTTTTAGAGCTTTTCACCTTATATTTAAGTCTGTGATACATCTTAAGTTAAATTTTGTGAAAGGTATAAGTTCAGTATCTTGCCTCTTATTTTCTTTTTCTCCTCTCTTCTCCTCCTTTCTTCTCTTCTCTTCTCTTTTCTTCTCTTCTCTTTCCTTTTCCTCCCGCCTTTCTTTCTTTCTTTCTTTCTTTCTTTCTTTCTTTCTTTCTTTCTT
>NW_023270865.1:3295412-3399795 GCF_011800145.1 Mirounga leonina | reverse complement strand
CTTTCTTTCTTTCTTTCTTTCTTTCTTTCTTTCTTTCTTTCTTTCTTTCTTCTTCTGGATGTCCATTTTTTCTGGCACCATTTTTTGAAAGACTACTGTTTCCTTGATTGAATTGCCTTCATTCTTTTTGAAAATTAGACATTTGTATGAATCTACTTCTAAGCCCTCTATTTCTGGAATTCACTGATCTATATGTCTCAACTTTTACCAATACCAAACTGCCTTGGTTACGGAGATTTTTGGTATAAGTCTTGAAGCTGGGTAGTGTCAGTCCTTCAACTCTATTCTTCTTCATTATTATACTGGTTCTTCTGGGTGCTTTGCTTTTTTTTTTTTTTTAAGATTTTATTTATTTATTTGACAGAAAGAGACACAGTGAGAGAGGGAACACAAGCAGGGGGAGTGGGAGAGGGAGAAGCAGGCTTCCCGCGGAGCAGGGAGCCTGATGTGGGGCTCCATCCCAGGACCCAGGGATCATGACCGGAGCCGAAGGCAGACGCTTAACGACTGAGCCACCCAGGCGCCCCTGGGTGCTTTGCTTTTTGATATAAACTTTAGAATTGTTGAGCATAAAATACCATGAACTAGATTGCCAGGATTTTATTTGGAATTGTGATCTATATGTCAAGTTGAGAAGAATTGACTATGAAACCATGTCTAGTCTCCCTATCTATGAATATAGAATATTTCTTCATTGATTTTTTTAATTATAATTAACATACAGTGTTATATTAGTTTCAGAGCTACAAAATAATGATTTAACAATTCTATACATTTCTCAGTGCTCTGCAAGGTAACTACTCTTAGTCACCATTCCCTATTTCACCCACCCCCTCCCCCCTCCCCTCTGGTATCCACCAGTTTGTTCTCTGTATTCAAGAGTCTGTGGTTTTTGTCTGTTTTCTTTGTTTGTGTTGTTTCTTAAATTCCACATATGAGTGAAATCATATGGTAGTTGTCTTTCTCTGACTGACTTATTTCAGTTAGCATAATACTCTCTAGGTCCATCCATGCTGTTGCGAATGACAAGATTTCATTTTTTGTTATGGCTGAGTAATATTCCATCAAAACAACATCTTCTTTACCTGATCACCTATTGATGCATACATGAGTTGTTTCCATATTTTGGCTACTTTAAATAATGCTGCAATAAACATAGGGGTGCATATATCTTTCTAATTAGTGTTTTTGTGTTCTTTGGGTAAATACACAGTAGTGGAATTACTGGATCATATGATAATTCTATTTTCAATTTTAGGGAAACCTGCATACTGTTTTCCATGGTGGCTAGACCAATTTTCATTCCCACCAACAGTGCACTAGGGTTCCCTTTTTTCCACATCATCACCAAAACTTATTTTTTGGGTTTTTGATTTTAGTCATTCTGACAGGTGTAAAGTCATATCTCATTATGGTTTTAATTTGCATTTCCCTCTTGATTAGAGAAGTTGAGCATTTTCATGTTGCTCATCTGAATATCTTCTTTAGAAAAGTATCTATCCAGAACCTCTGCATATTTTTAAATTTTTATTTATTTGTTTATTTATTTAGTGTTCAGTCATATAGGTTCTTTATATAGTTTGGATATTAACAACTTACTGGATATGTCATTTGCAAATATCTTTTCCCTGCTCAGTTTGTTGACTTTTTATTTTGTTGATAATTTCCTTCACTGTGCAATTTAGACCATTGGTTTTCTTTGATTTCATTAATCAAAATTTTGTGATTTTCTAAATATAAATTCTGTAGGCATCTTATTAGATGTATATGTAAGTATCACATTTTTGTGGTGATAATGTAAATAAAACATTGATTTTGATTACAACTTCCAGTTGTTCATTGTTGGTACACAGGAAAGCAATTGAGTTTTGTATATTATCCTGGTATCCTGCAGCTCTTATGATAATTACTTATTAGTAACAGGAGTTGCATTCTTGCTGCAGTTGTTGACTTTCTGGGGTTCTTTATATAAACACACAAAGAACAAAAAGCTTTATTATACCTTCCCAATCTATATGTCTTATATTTCTTTCTCTTTATTGAAGTAGTTAAGGGTTCTATTACAAAGCTGAGTAGGAATGGTTAGAGGAGACAATCTTGCCTTTTTCCTGATCTTAAGAGAAAAGCATCTAGTTGCTTCTCATTAAGAATGATGTAACTTACATTTTTTGTTTGTTTGTTTTAAAGATATTACTTATTTATTTATTTGAGAGAGAGCACAAGCAGGGGTAGGGACAGAGGGAGAGGGAGAAGCAGACTTCCCACTGAGCAGAGAGCCCGACACAGCGCTTGATCCCAGAACCCCAGGATCATGACCTGCGACACCCATGCACTCCTTGTCTGCTTCTGAATATTGGTTACCATGTTGAGGAAATTTCCCTCAATTTCTATTTTCCTGAGAGTTTTTATCAAGAGTGGGTGTTGGATATATAATGAGCTCATATAATGAGCTGTGAATTGTCTCTGTTGTTCCTATTTTTGGATGGAATTTTGGAGAATTCATATGATTTCTACTTTAAATTTAATGGTATTCACAAGTGAAACATTCAAGGTCTGGTGCTTTCTTTTTTTTTTTTGGAGTGTTATTAATTATTGATCACTTTCTTTAATAGAGAGAGGCCTATTTATATTACTAATTTCTCCCATGTGAGTTTTTATGATTTGTCTTGTAAGTCATTGACCCATCTATATTATCAAATTTGTGGGTATAGACTTTTTTCTAATATTCATTTATTATTATTTTATCACTCATCAGACCAGTAGTGATGATCTCTCTTTAATTTTGATATTAATAGAGTATTCACCTCTTGTTTCTTTATTATCCTGGCTAGAATGTCATCAATTTTATCAATCATTTCAAAACTAGTTTTGTTTTCATTGACTTACTCTATTGTTTTCCTGTTGACAATTTCATTTATCTCTAATTATTATTATTTCTTTCTTCTGCTTGCTTTAGGTTTAAGGTATTCTTCTTCCTTTGGCTTAATAAGATGGGAGATTGCTTTACTTATTTTATGCATTTTCCCCTAACACAATCATGTAATGCTATAAACTGTCCTCTAACTAATGCTTTCACTGCATCTCACACATTTTGGTAAGTTGCCTTTTATTTTTCATTTAGATCAAATATTTATATATGCCTCTCAAGACTTTTTATTTGACCCATGTGTTATTTAGATGTGTATTGTTTAATCACCAAAACTTTTAGTGGTTGCTTCAGAATCTGCAATATACATTTATAGCTAAGTCGACTTTTATTTTTTATTTATTTATTTATTTTTTTAAAGATGTTATTTATTTATTCATGACAGACAGAGAGAGAGTGAGAGAGAGAGGCAGAGGGAAAAGCAGGCTCTCAAAGAGCAGGGAGCCCGATGCGGGACTTGATCCCAGGACTCCGGGACCATGACCTGAGCTGAAGGCAGACGCTTAACCATCTGAGCCACCCAGGTGCCCGCTAAGTCGACTTTTAAACAGCCCTGGTTCACAGGTAACTTACAACTGAATATTCAAAATTCCTCCTTCGTGTTATAAGGAAATAATATTGTTGTCAGGTCCTACACTCGTCCATATGCTATTGTCACCCAGTACATTTTTGCTGTTATTACTTTGAACAATTACATATATTAACAATAAGAAAAAAATAAAATATTTTATTTTGCCTTCATTTATTCCTTTCCTGATGAACGTCCTTTCTTTATGTAGATGTGAATTACTGGCATAAATAACTTCACTTCTCTCTGAAGAACTTTTAACATTTCTTACAAAATATGTCGATTGGCCCCATAATCCCTTTTCTCCATGCTGAGAAAGTGTTTATTTCTACTTCAGTTTTGAAGTAGTAATTTTATTCAATGCAGAATTCTAGATGGTTGGACTTCCTCATTTAATGCTTTAAACATTTCACTCCACTCTCTTGTTCCTTGCATGACTTCCAAGAGGTCTCAATAATCTTATTCTTGCCCCACTATAGGTAAGACTTTTCTTTCCTCAGGCTTCTTTCAAGATTTTCTCTTTGCCTTTGGGTTTTTTTCCAGTTTGGATATGCCTACTTGTAGAGTTTTGAGGTATTTATTCTGCTTGGTGTTCTCTGAACTTCCTGGGCCTGTGACCTTGTGTCTGTCATTAATTTTGGAGACTTTTCAGCTATTATTAGTGCGAACATTACTTCTGCTCTGTCTCTCTTTTCTGTCTCGTATTGTCATTAGGCATGTCATATTCTTTTCATAATGCTGCAACATTCTTGGATATTTTGTCCTATTTGTTTCATTATTTTTTCTCTTTGCATTTCAGTTTGGGAAGTTTCTACAGACCTATGTCTCAGCTCACTGGCTCTGTTGCTCTGCACATGCCACACTTCTATGTGCCCATTCTTAGATTTCTGTGAGCTTTACTTCTAATGATGTGTACCTGGGATTCTCTAGGGAGAAATAACCTAAGGTCACTGGGCAAATTTCCCTTTAGGTTCAGGAGCCAAAAGATCTGGCCGTTAAATAGGGACTTTACCCTGATGAGTACAGGTGTTTGGCCCAAGAATAGAAAAACTCAGATGCATGAAATGCACCTTAGAGCTCCCTGAAGGTTTAGGCTGAAGTCCAAAAGGACACTCTCATTTGGCTCTCCTCATTCTGTCTTTGGCTTCCATGCTCTCTCACTGTGTTTTCAGAGAGCAATTCCTTAATAAACCACTTACACACGATTCCTTATTTTAGGATCTGTCTGTGGGGAACACAACCCAACATCGGCCCAATGATATATTATTACTTTATTAGTTATTTGATCATTTTAAAGGGTGTTTTCTTTGTTATGTTGTCTAGCTTTTGATTTGTCTTCAGCAGGAAGTTGGGGCCAAATTACCCAGTACATTATTAGTAAGTAGAAGTCTGCATGTGGCTTTTTTCAACTTGATGGCATTAACTTTTTTTTTTTAAGTACACGCTACATCCAATGTAGGGACTAAACTCACAACCTCAAGACAAAGAGTCACATGCTCTACTGACTGAACCATCCAGGCATCCTGGATGGCGTCACCTTAATATCAACACCATGAGCATGGTGAGCGACTCTTACAATTTACTTTCCTGTCCTGGTTTTACCACTGAGAGCTCTCAGTGTCCAGAGGAACCCCTCAGTTCTGGAAAAAGAGGGGCAGTTGGTGTCCCTAACCAATATATGAAACAAAATCTCTAAGTAGAGCAATTGGGAGGAGTTCCTGCTTGGTGTAGGCTCAGCCTTTTTCTCTCCTTTATAACATGTTAGTTTCAGCTGTGTTCTTTATTCTGCCTCCCTTTTGGTTGTGAGAATGTAGTCACTGTCTCTTTGTCTGTCTTCCCAATGTCTGTGCTAAATAATCTCAATTCCATTCCTATTAATGAAGGCTGAAACATTTCTCTTCTACAATAAAATGGATTTTACTTGTGACCAGTTCTATTGAACAAAAACCCTTAGCCTTGTAATGGAACCAGGGTGGATCTGGGACATCTGTTGCTGAGGTTTGGCACCCTGCCATCAGAGCACTAGATATCACTGTGATTCTTTAGACAACTCTCAGTCTTGCCTCTCTTCCTCTTTCACTTCATATGCTTGCAAGAGCAACCGATCAGACAGCACGTGCCAGATATGCACCCTGGAAGGCTTTACTCCGGGAGGGGAGTGGGGTTACATGACACGGACATGAGTGACACGGTGGGGGGGGGGGTTATTCCCATGCATTAGGGTGAGGGAGGCAGCTATCTCTAAAGCACCTTTTAGACCAGTGGTTCTTGAAGGGTGGTCTCCAGATTACATCAGCAGCAGCACCACCTGGGCATGTGTTTAAAAATGCAAATTCTTGAACCCTACACTAGACCTACTAGATAAGAAACTCAGGTTTGGACCCAAACAAGTCCTCCTGATGATCTTGGTGCATGGTCAGTTTGAGAACCCATCTTCCAGAGGACACTTTTGACTTCATCACACCGCCTCTACCATATTATATTTTATTTTCCCATAGACCAAAAGAGAAGATGATTGAACAATTTTTCTCAATAATGAAGAACAAAGAAGTGTATCTGCATTACTTGTGAGAGTGTCACCCCCTTATCCAGCAAGTGGCCTTCTATTGAGTGGTATGTAACAATAGCATGGGGCAAGAAACAGAGCGATTCCAGAATTTCCCAAGGCTGGCTGCTCCTGAAAAGTTCAGCACATGAAACGACCCCTGGATTCTGTGGTCCGTGGCCCTTCTCCACACCTCCTTGTTGTGAAGTGGGTCTCTTGATCAGATTCTGTGTTGTATGGGATTAGACAGTCCATAACTCCTTGGAGAGTGGGGCTGACCTCTTGCCAGAGGATCTGCTGGCTAGAAAGACTAACCTTCACCCATTATAGGTAGCCATTTCTGTGAAGACAAACTGTGGGCCACTGCAGAATGGAAAAGGCCTGCTGGAGTCTTTTTACCAGACCACATCATGCACATCGTGGCTGGTTGCTTCTCCTCAAGGAATAGTACCACACTGGGGGGTCAGTTTTGGTCTTTGTGCCTTGCATGTTGGATAGTCAGTAGCTAAATCAGCTTTGGTAAGTGCTGTCCCATGCTGGGTCCCTCATCTCTACAATCATAAAGTCTATTCTTATGCTTATTTTGCAAATTCTGTGTTGGCTAGTGATGATGGCTGATTAATGTTGACTGCTGAGTTATTTTGTCTACTTGGGTGTTCAACAAGTCTTTCTTTGGTCTTTCTTTCTTCCAATGTCTTCTTCCACTGGGCATTAGCCTGTGATGCAAATATCTTCACATATCATGCTTGCTCCTGTATATGCATACATCAATTTGCCTTAATCAGAGCTCTTTTCATGTTATATTCCAATTTTTTTTTTCCAGGTCCCCAACGAACTGCCAGGCTACTGCCAACTATTCAGAAGTAAGTTATACATTCTCATGTTGCTCTATTTTCCTTCCACACAAAGTCAGTTCTGCCCATTGGAAGATTTGCTTTCTCTGCTGTTTATTTTGGACATCCCAGAATGGCAGTGTTGTGGCTGCCATTAATTTTCAACTTGCATCCATATCCTAAACTATCCCAAATTTCAGCTGGTCATATGCGACCACCATGGAGTTATAGGAAGGCACTGGAGTCAGGGTGCTCCTGCAACCACAGTAGTAGGTGGCCACTGGTTCTGGGTAACCTGGTCATGCAACTCATGCATGCCTTCTGGCCACGCTTGGTTTCATCCTTGATGTTACATTCACATTTTACAACAAATTGTTATGAAACCCATATAGATTTGTGATGTGGAAGGGGTGACAAAATCCTGCTTATCAGGTGCAAGCTGGTTCACAGTCTGTTTCTGCCCCGCGGTCAAGTGTTGCATCTACCAGAGCCTATTAATATACTAAGAACTCTCTCAAGAGGCATATAATTCTCTCGTGCAGATGTTATGGCTCCAGAATCTGAATGATGTATGTTACCATTCTCCCACTGGGGCTTTCCATAAACATCACCTGCACCTTTCCCCACTGCTGATGTCTCCAACCCACAGTGCCTGCTGTGTCATAAGGTCTAAATGGGAGGGCTGTTGGGACTACAGACTGACCTTCTAAAGAGACCATTTTTGATCTGGCACCATTCAAAGCAATCAGCCTTCTGTGTCACCCACCATATGGGCCACATCAACATTCCTGGGTGTGGAAGGCATTGTCTTCAGAACCCACAACAGTTTGCATGCATGGCATCTCTTTTTTGTAATAGGAAGCTCCTGCTCTCTGTCCAGTCTGTATGATGTCACCTATACAATGGACCAGTGTGAGGTCTGCGTCTTGTGAAGCTGGAGAAAGGGAAGTAGAGTTCAGCACTGGGTCTGCAGTGGTGGCCCCCATTTCCCTCCTGACCTTCCTCTTTGGCACCTCATCGGGCTGCTTGGAGGTTTTCCTTGGAGACACTACTGGAATGAGAGGTCTCAGTGGTGGTGGAAAAGTGTGACCCCAGGCCTGTAAGCTCCACCATTCTGAGCCCTGCATGTTCTTATCTGCTTCTGTTGTAGATACAAAGTTCCTGTTGTGATCCACAGTCTCAGGGCTTAAGGATTCTCTCTCTTGGGGCAGCAGACTTGTCCCTTAGGGTTGTGCTCTATCTGGACCCACTGAGGATGTGCCTTGATCTTATGTGCCTTGTTTATCACCTCCCCTACTCTCCTGAGGCTCATCTCTTTGTATTCTCCATAAGTATGTCTGAAAGAAGAAAAATAAAACAATACCTTGTGTGACCTCTTTACATTTCTGCCCTAACAGTCTAATTATTCTGGAGGCCATCGGAATGCTTCTGGATAAACTGAGGAAGGGTCAGAAATTATGGAAAAGAAAGCTGGAAGATTACTATTAAAAATACTCAACATGTCACAAAAAGACCCATATGGTTACGATGACGATCAAAGTAACCCTGTGTGCTCAAATCAAACTTTGCCCGGGTGACTCAGTCCTGGGAGCTTGTTTTGCAGATGCTCTCAGAGCCAGTCTGGCCCTGATGCTCTGACACCCAACACATTTGTTGTGGTCCATGGTAAGCTCCTCGGGGGGTCCTATTACCCCCTTTTTCTCATGGTCAGTCTCTCTTTCTATCTTATCTTCCATTTTATTATTTTTTATTATTTTTAAAAAGATCTTATTTATTTATTTGTTTGTTTGTTTGTTTGTTTGTTTAGAGCACAAGAGGGGAGAGGGGTAAAGGGAGAGGGAGAATTTCAAGCAGACTCCCTGCTGAGCATGGAGCCCCACCTGGGACTCAGTCCCATGACCTTGAGATCATGACCTGAGCCAAAACCAAGAGTCAGATGCTTAACTGCCTGAGCCACCCAGGCACATGTTATTTTCCACTTTAATAAAGAACACATCCTAGGAGCCCATGGGCTTGATGAGCAAATTATCATGTAGGAGAATAAAGACTCAGATTGACCTGTTTTGCACATCAAAGCTTAACTCTTGCCACTTCCCCACCTCTGAATAGATCCCTCCTCTGCTAATGGATTTAAAGGGGCCAATCGAATTGTATTTTGTGTTCATTAGCAGTCACTGGATCAATGTAGTCAAACTACATTTTCTTTGCTCAAAGACTCTTATTTGACACTTCATGGTAGTCTGATGATTGACTTCATTAACATGAGTATATTTAGCCACATATTAACATTTTTACCCTCACCAGCAACTCACTTTGTATTTTATAGCTATTTGGAATAAAATGCACCGTGTGCTACCCTTTCCATATCCACAAGATGCATGCAGACTGTTCCCCTCACAGAGAAGCCACATCAGGTCCTGGGTGAGGGCTGGCATTTTCATGTAAATGGCAAGTTTTATATCAATGTCAGATTAGCTGAGAGGTTGTTTAAACACTGAAACCTTCTGACCAGTTGACAAGACAGGATTTCTATGAAGAAGGTGACATTTCTGAGGCATCTGTATCTTGGAGGTTTTGATGTATTAGTTGATCTTTCCCCTGATGGCTGGTGATACAGACAGTCTTGTTAGTATTTTAAAAGTAATTTTTTTAAGTTATCTTTTTTCTTGCTCTCTCCTTCTCCCTTCAGAATTATTCTGTTACCAAATTACCTATTCCACTAGTAGCTTTCACGGGCTGGGCTAATGGAAAAAGAGATGCCCATGACGATGTCCTCGCTGTGGAGAGGTGGCCAGGCTGTGTGCGCTTGGCGTCCATTTACAGCCGGAAAATTCTCTGAGGCAAACAATGACTCCTTTTTCATTCATTGTCACTGTCCATGTGCTAGAAAAGGTGATCCAAGAAGTTGCATAGGTTTCCAATTTATTCTTGAGAAGACGGGGCTCTGTTAAGAGAGGCATTGATGAAGGCAGAAAGAGTAAGATTCTTGCACTTCTACAAAAAGCCATGGTGTATTGAATACTTCCTCCACCAAAGAAGGAGAAGCATGCTTCTCCTTGGGTAGTTTGGATAGCAGATGTCATGCACAGAACGTGTATGCACATGGCATATACACATAAGAAGTGTGTCCAAAGCCAGAAGCTCTGGCTCCTGACCTCTCCTGTCCTCTGGACTCCAGCCCCTATGTCCATGGCCTGAGGGATATGTCTGCCTGGTTGACTCATTGTCCCATGTTGTCATTTTCCCCAGAGTGCAGGGAATGCTGACTTCATTAATTCTAACATTAATAATAAAGATAGCATTGGGGTGCCTGGGTGGCTTATTAGGTTAGGCGTCCAAATCATGATTTCAGCTCAGGTCATTATCTCAGGGTAGTGGGATTGAGCCCCACAGCCAACTCCATGCTCAGCACAAGCCTGCTTCTCTCCCTCTCCCTCAGCCCCTCCCCTGCTCATGCTCACTCTTTCTAAAATAAATAAATAAATAAATCTTTACAAAAATAATAAAGATAGCGTTATGATTGATAATATGACTGTTTTCCATGTTGTCCAAATTCCTTCTCTGCTTCATCTTATAGCCCAGGCAATTTGTGGGTAATGAGAGCTTACTGCCCACCAGATGATTCCAAAACTCTTATCCTGGTCATCGATACTCCTCATGGTTATTCCTCCACTTACGTTTCCCAAAATGACACCCACTACTCCCACTCCCCTTGATTAATTCCCCTTTTAGCTCAACTCACATTATCTGCCATTCCCCAAACATGGCCTTCAGTCTCCTATCCCCCTTGCACCTTCAGCACCTTTCCATCTAAATCCTTCATTTTGTGCAGAACCAGGTTCAATACCATCTTCAAGAAGCACTTTAGCTCTTGACAGAGAGTAGACATTCCTTTCTCTGTAATTGTTATCATTCCAGTGTGCGTATGAACCACTTGGGTGCAGAGATGATGTGTCTCTGTGCCTTTGCACTCCTGTGACCACCTCCCCCCACCCAGTATGCTGCACACGCAAGAAAGAGTAAATTACAACAATTGGTATTTTTAAGAGAATCAAGATTGAGAGGGGAATATATCTCTACTGCATGTCCCAATCTATACTTTTATTAAATGTAACCTAACGTAACTGAGGAATCAGATGCATTTTTTCATTTGTGGGCTCCTGTCTTGGCTTCAGAGGGTTAATCCGATTGTGAGTGTTTATAGTGAGTGCCTTTGAACAGCTCCAATATGGAAAGCAGCTGAGAGGTGCTGTGAGGCTGACTATCAGGGCCAGACGGGTGGGAACGATGCTTTACAACCTAAAAAGGCTAAGTTTTAAATAAGATATATAATGCACAAGAAGCTAGATGCACAGCTAAAACATATCAGATACAATTTTAGTTAAAATGTACATTCAAATAACAGCATTGAGTTAGTAATCAGTGAAGAAAAAAATTTGAGCTCCCCCATATTTTAGCTCGAGTGATTATTCAGGCAAATATTCTGAACCTGCATTTGAAAGCTGTTCTGAATAAATTGTGTTTTGATAAGTATTTGCCTTGAATACCAAGTTTCCTCCCTTAAATCAACACAAAGTGAAGACCGCAAACTGAAACGAGAGGAGAAAACTGATTAACAGGGACATCCATTCCTAAGCCATTGTTGTTTGTGATGTTTTCCCTACATTTCTGTCAGTGTGGTGTGAAAAGGAAAAGCTTAGCTGAATGGTGGGTAAGTCTCCATAAATGTCAAATGCAGCTTGTAAAAGACACAGGGATTGGATTGTCTAATGTATTCCAAGTTGCTATTATAGACCAGATTAGGATTTTCATCTAAGAAAAATTTAAAACACACTTCAGAGTTAGTTCTTGCAATTTCAGTAAGGTTGCAAGACTTGAATTTGCCAGCATTGAATGTATTTTGCAATGTAAGATAAAACAAAGACATGCAACATCACGACGTTCTGTCTCCCGTGTGTTAGGACCCACACCTCAGTGAGTGTCAGTGGAAGCAAGCAGTGGTACCCACGAGGAGGCATTGTGCCTTGGCTCAGGTTTGTCTGCACACACACACATTCTTTTGTGTAACACAATGCACTTCTCAGCCATCAGTTGATGTCTCTTCTGGGACACCAGAGACAAAATGAGGCCAATGAGAGATGATTCAATTAGGTTCTAAAACGATTCCTGATCATGGACCAGTTCTTTAATTTCCTTCTTCTCATTGAAATGCCAGATTCCCTTCCTAGATATTTTACCATTGACAGCTGATGTCTCCAATTTATTACAGATTTTCAAATCAGAAGTGATATTTGTTTCTCTCAATCAAATTAAAAAGAGAAGACTTTCACAGTGGGAATTTGTGTAATCGAACAGAGTCAGAACATAATAGTCACAGAATTGATTCCCCATAATTGTGGTAATTTTGTTCAATTCTGAGAAGTCTGCAATGCACACTTAGCTTCACTGGCCCCCTTGTCTGTGTCACAGTTGGCCCAGTTTGAAGTTGTGTGTAAAACTCTTTCTAATCAATGGTAACTCACTTTTACTCACTAATTGATCATCTGCTACCGCTGAATGCTCTAAGCTAATATACTCAGCTGAGCATCTAGCACACTTCTAGTCTCACTGGATGCTAGGGGCCGTCGGTGACCCAAAGATACAACATACGTGAGGGAGGTGGCATGCCCAGTCCCCCGCCGGTAAGGAGCAATGTCATGGAAAACTGCAGCAAGAAGGTCACTGTGAGAAGGAATGTCATCATCTGGCCGGTGAGGAAACAATGGGAAGAAACGACCAAAGTAAATCCTTAAAATTCCAAAGCTCTTTCTTAAATGTCTACTTTTTAAAATGATGCTGCCTCTGAACTGTCCAGGGAGGTGCCTCTCATCGGACAATCTGCAGAGGATCTGCATGGGCCACATAGCAGGACTCCCCATTGTATTGTCTACGTGTATCATGCACCCTTTAACGCATCGCTTTGCAATTTTGTCTCTTGTGCTCTTTACCACTGGGGCTTGGGTTCCGTTCAGACACGTCACTATATTCACTTTTTTGGCCTGTGTGACAGAGACCAGCTAGTTGCTCACTGGCCTCTTAGACCCACATGAATGCTTTGTTTCTCTGATGCTTTTTGTTTAGGGCCATGGGACACTGTGCCAATGGGCTGTGGGTGGTTTGTGCCATCTGAGGCCTAGACTCTAACAGTTGATGAGATTATCAGTCACTATAGATCCAGGGAACCCGCTCAAAGCTGCCTAGGTTCTGAATGAGAAACAAGGCTTTATTTTGTTAAACTCATTCATTAAGTTATTGCCATGACTCATGCAGAAATTGGCGTGTCTTGTAGCAAGGTGCTAAACTATGTGGTACTCAGTGGTCGGGGGCAAGGCAATGACTGGGGGTTAGGAGGCTGGGCTGCTCTTCTCCTGGGGTGGTGGGACACATGAGAGACATCAGGTTTGTTCTGGGTCGCCTTTGTTGCTGGTTTGTTTGTTCATGATTCAGCTTGTGTATTTTCCCTCTTGTTGGCCAAGAATTCCAAAGAATGGTCTCTCCCACAGTTCAGTCACTGGGTTAGAAAAAGCATACTGGAGAGAATTTAAAAACACTACTGGTTGGAAACATGGTTTCTCTTCCAGCTTCAGCAACTCGGTTGAGCTGTGATGCGTGGTGAGCCTCACATGGAGGCAGTCTCTTCAGCATTTCAACACATAAGTCCTTCATGCTGGGTGGCACAGGAAAACAAAACAAAACAAAACAAAGCAACCTGCAAGTTTAAATGTATCAAGGTCACAAGCAGATGTGATTGGGGTGGAGGGGGGAGTAATCTATGAACTCTCTGGTACACAAAACCATCTTCCATCAGAGTTCAGGGGCAAAAACCATTGATGTTGTAACAACGTTGAAATAGAGGAAAGTTTTGGATTTTTTCATGCAACACTTATTTATTTGGCATAACCCACTTGTTATAGATATCTCCACTTTATAACGTATTAAGTCCTATTCCCACACACTCTTCCAAATTTATTGGTAAATCCACTTAAGCAGACGTACAGCCATATGACTGTGCTGAAGAAATCCATGTGAATGAATGGTTAGCTAATAAGGCTGGCTCTGTTCTCTTACTAGGTTCACTTACTTTGCAAAGTCTCTCTTTTTCCAAAAGCAATGGCTTTAATACTTTTGTTGTCAATGATAATATTCTCCTGTAGATTCTATCTTTAAATAAATTATTGCATGGAGGTTTGAAAAATAAACAAGAAAGAAACAGAGCTGCTCAGATGAAGCTGTGCAGGGGTTGGATAGATTACAGTGAGGACCTTCCTGAGCTGAGTCCGTTCATCACCCGTTGATCACAGGGCCCCCAAGCAGGACGGGCAAAAAGTCGACTTTCAATCAGAATTTTATTTTAATAAATTCTTGATTTCAAATTAACGTGACTGTGTCCATGTAGCGCTCAGCCTACACACAGAAGAGGTCACTTCTAGTCTTCATAGCAATCATTGTAATCACAAGTGATGTTTTAATCTGTTGGGACCATATCATCTGGCCAAACAAGCTCCTGCTTGCAGAAATGTGCTGATGAACTCTCCAGCATCAGAATTTCTCCATCTTGAACTCTTGTATAATTCTCTAAATGTGTCTTGCTATCAAAAAGTTAAAGATACTGTTCTATCAGTCTGTGTGCTAAGATAGAGCCAAAAGCAAGTATTTGCATCTTCTGTGAGGGAGGAGCCAGGCTTCACACGCTTCTTAACCCAAACAGTGCAGGTTACATGAGGTAAATGGCGCTGCACATCGTCCACACTTGCATATGCATATTGTCCAATAACACTCGTAATTGTATCAACAAAGCAATATGGCCCCTATCAACCCTTCAGACTTGCACCATGGTGAAGCATTCACACCACGGCTCCCTGTTAATCTCCTGGTCCACTTTCCCTAAATGCAGTGTATCTGTATTCCATATGCAAATTCTCCAGTGAATGATTTTCCTGTTTTGTAAGCTAGGCTGCACCTGTAACATGTGGGATTGAGTTAAAAATGACAAGCAGACAAGCACAGGCACATTATCTTGACAAACTCAGCCTCCGAAAATTACCCTGGGCCTGAATTATTAAAATAACAAGGAATATTTCACTCAGCTGTGCAGAAATGATCCTAATTGTCCACTTTAGGCAAATCCTTTCAGTCTCTGAGATCGGTCCATTTACATCAGTGGCTTGCAAATTCCTCAACTCCCATTAGAGGCAAGCACAGCGGCAGCCCGATGCACCCTCATTTATTTTAATAACCTGCCAAGCAGACATGAAAATGTTAACATTGGGAGGCTATAACATGACAGGATCCTGACTTGTCAGAGCCACATTATAATCTAGTTAAAATACTTTCTTTCTCCCTTTCATGTCTTCTCAGGTAAGTGGGGAACTAATTGTCAAATTACTAATTTTGTTGGCATTAATATCAATACCGAGACAAGAGGAGCATGAACTGTTGAGCGAGAGGCTTTTCTTCTACACCTTCTGCTGCTGGTGGGGAAATTACCCTAGAATCAAGTAAAGAATTAAATTTGTATGATCCGCCAGCTCTCTGGCACCAACCCGTGCTTGCAAGCACTGTTTGCTAACACTATCCAGGGAGCCATTTTACATCATCTGGCCGGTTTGTGGTTCTTACTGGGCAGGGATTCCTGACAATGAGTCAACGTGAAGCATTAACCATGTGCTACCTTGTGTACAAGTACACAGCACAGCATGAACCTGCAGGTGCTCAAGGACTTGCTCCTTAAAGACCTTACATGTAAAGAACTTGTCACCTGGTCAGAGACTCCATGATCCTAACATCTAGATCGTGCCCAGAGTCTTGGAAAAATTACTAATGCCATCTTGTTTCCCCTCAAAAGTGAGACTCAGATGACCCTGGGCATGGTGATTCCATTTTAGACACAACAAGAGAGACACAACCCATGAAAGACATAATGGGTAAACGGGATTGGATTAAAATTAAAAAAAACAAAAACCAACCAAACAAAAAACAAACCCCCAAAACATTCTGCTCTGTGAAAGACAATGTCAAGAGAATGAAAAACATGCCACCAACTGGGAGAAAATATTTGTGAAAGACACATCTGATAAAGGATCGTTATCCAAGATGTACAAAGAACTCTGAAAATTCAATAGTAGGAACACAAGCAGCTCAATCAAAAACTGGGTCAAAGATCTTAACAGTTACCTCACCAAAGAAGAAAGACAGATGGCACTGAGCATGTGATAAGATGCTGCTGCTCATGTGTCACCAGGAAACGCAGAGTAAAGCAATGAGATACCACCGCATACCTATTAGCATGGCCCAAACCATACAACCCAACAGTCGCATGCCTTGGTATTTGTCCAAATGAATCAAAAACTTAAGTCCACAAAAAAAACGTGCACATGGGTATTTACAGCAGGTTTTTTCATAGATTCCAAAACTTGGAAGCAACCAACATATCTTCAACAGGTGAATGGATAAATAAACTGTGGTCCATTCAGGCAGTGGAATATTATTCAGCACTAAAAAGAAATGACCTGTCAAGCTGGGAAAAGAGATGGAGGAAACTCACATGCATATCACTAAGTGAAAGAAGTCAATCTGAACAGGTTACATCTTGTGTGATTCCAACTCCATGACATTCTGGAAAAGGCAAAACTATGGAGACAGCAAAAAGATCAGTGGTCGCCAGAGTGGGGGAGTGGGGAAGAGATGATTAGGCAGAGCAGAGGATGTTTAGGGCAGTGAAAATGCTCTGCGTGATACGATATGATCAATATGTCTCATTACACAGTTGTCCAAACCCATGTAATGCACAACAGCAAGATTGAGGAGTCATGGAAACCACACACAGTGGGTGGTAACGGTGGTAAAGATGTCTCGCTGTCGGTTCAACAACTGTAACAAATGTCTCCCTCTGGTGGGGCTGCTGATCATGGCGGAGGCTGTGCGCCTGTGGAGGCAGGGGGCATGTGGGAAATCTCTCGGTGCCTTCCTCTTAATTTTGCTGTCAACATAAAAATGCTCTAAACAAATAAAAATAAAGTCTTTCTTAAAAGGCCCTATCACTTAACCAAAAGAGAAAACAAAAAAAGTATGTTTGGAAACCCAATGAACCACTAAATAAAATCCAATTTAACAGTCATGGGTTCTGTAAGTTCTCTCTTTACACTCATTTACTGTCACTGTCCCAAACAAAATCTAGGGTCTGATCGCACACACAAGCTCGGAGTTATGTTTCAGGCCTTGGTAATCCTGCACCTGCTCTTTCCTCTGCCTGGAAGACCCTCACCTTCTTTTCCATCTGGGGCATCTATTGAGACCCTGCCCAAATCTCCTCTTTGAAAGCTTTCCTGCCCTGCCCTCCCCTCTGCCGCAAAGTTATTAGACCAGCGGCTGGGCTACAGTGCTGGTCTAACACATCGGATGATTTGATTCCATCTGTCTACTTACACACATAAAATTAATGCCATCAAAGTAGGGAGCATGTTTTAATCATACCTGTATCTCAGTAGGGGCATCATAGGGACGTGGTCAAAATGCTAAAAAACTGTGCAAGGAAAAGAGGATGTGAACTCAGGCACAGAAACTCAAAAGTTGTAACTCCTTTACCCCCGAGCCTACCCAACCATCTCCACAGCGCCTTAGAACTCCCTCAGGGGAGCGACTTGCTTAGACAGTACTATTTGGGCTTTGTTTGCTGTGGAATTCCTCCTAAAAACTCCTTCCTCCCCACTCAACCCGCACAGGCAGGGACTGCACTTTTGTCACACATAGGAGACCCAGGTCCTGTGTCCCCAGCCAGCAGCAGGTCTCAGACAGGGAGGGGCACCATTTATGCCTGTATTCCCTTCTCCCTGAAAGCAGAGGAGATGTTTGTTTATTTACTCTTTTGTTGTTATTGTTGTTGTTGTCATTGATATTGGGCTTTGTGGGGAAAAGTGCTTTCAAAAGTTCGTATATTGGGGCGCCTGGGTGGCTCAGTTGGTTAAGCGACTGCTTCGGCTCAGGTCATGATCCTGGAGTCCCTGGATCGAGTCCCGCATCGGGCTCCCTGCTCGGCAGGGAGTCTGCTTCTCCCTCTGACCCTCCCCCCTCTCATGTGCTCTCTCTCATTCTCTCTCTCTCAAATAAATAAATAAAATCTTAAAAAAAAAAAAAGTTCGTATATTGGCAGGGATATTTTCTCAGTCAAGTAAGTGGATCAATATTTAATGGCATCATTAGAAGCAGTATTTTTCTAGGATCATGTTGGAGAGTCCATAACTCAGAAACTAAAGCACCACAGCTGTGAGTTTTTTGAAGAGCCTTTAACCTTTCATGGGAGATAGGTCTGGGAAATAGAGCAAACTATAGATGTTTTTAGAAAATCAAGAGTGGCCTTGAGGGAAAGGAGAACAGAAATGCATGTCAGATTCAGTGGGCGGCACGTCCATGCTCCCAGGTGTAGGAAGTGCGAGAGGAAGGAGATTATGGGGCATAAGAACCCTGTGGTCTCAAGGTCACAGCTGTCCACTGAGACAGGTTCTCTACAGCTGCTCCTGTCCATGCATTCACACTTGATCCTCTCAAATTATCTGTGCTACTGGAGACAGGATTGAAACGTGGTGACTCAACCTGCTTGCTCCACCTCAGCTCCTGGGTGCACATGGCACCATCCTGTATCTTTCCGGGGGCTAGTCTAACGATGGTGCCTCCTTCACATCAACATTTCCCTCTGAAACACTCTACCCAGAGAACACCATGCAGGGACTACTCCCAGGAGTGTGAAAACTCTCTATTCCTGCTGCTCCTTCCATTAACCTGGCAGAGGACTGCATCCTCTAGCAGAATACAGATGACCTGAAGAGCCCATCTTATTGTTTTATACTAGAAGCACAATGTACGGGGTTGTGAATGTAAAGTGTATTAGTTGGTTCAGGCTGTCATAACCAAATACTATAGACGGGGTGAAGGAAACATACACTTATTCTGTCACAGTTGTGGAAGCTGGAAATTGAGACCAGAACACCAGCATGGCCAAGTTCTGGTGAGAGCCCTCCTCCTAACTCACAGACAGCCACCCACTCTCAGTGTCCTCACATGGAGAGAGAGAGACAGAAAGGAAGCAAGATCTCTGGTGTTCTTCTCATGAGGGCGCTAATCCCATCATGAGACCCCACCCTCCTGACCTCAAGGAAACCTTAGTTATCTCCCACAGACTCCACCCTCTTACACCATCACATTGGGGTCAAGTTCCAAACTATGAATTTTTAGGGGACACAATTCAGTCCATGACACAAATTAATCAACTTTAATTCTAACACCAGTAAGTTCCAGGCAGGTATTTCTGATAGCTGATCACATTTAAAGATAGAGTAAGTGATAAAACCAGGTTGTGAAATTGTGTCTGTGTCATGACTCAGCTTTTTACAAATTATTATACTACATATATAGTAAAAGTAATCTGCTCCTTATCAAGTTAGATGTATAAAGTTGATTATTTCATGTGACCTTAAAGAGAAATATTGGGACATTGCTAAGCCCTCTCAACTTCAAATACCAAATTAATTCAGCAAATCTTTCCTAAATGCAACTGTCCCAAATGCTAAGAATCTGGAACAAAACAGATAAAAAATTCCTTCTCCCTTAGTATTTATTCTTAAGTAAAGTAAAAGGGACTTTTATGTAATATCCAAAATTAGATAAAAATGCATACAAATGGGGATTCATGCTTCCACCCCAGATGGAGTAAATGGATTTAATCTCTCCCAAAACAACAACAACAAATTGACAAAGTATATAAAGCAACCATTTTTAAAGCACTGGACAACAGGCAACAAAGAACAGTGATCCCCGAGGGCTGGAAATAAAGAAGGTGAGTCCAGTGACTGTGTAAGAGTTTCCAGAACATAGTGCAGGGAAGGGAGACCCAGAAGAACCTGGTGGACCCCTGAGTTGAACAGATAGACCTGAAAACCTAGGAAAACCAAGACACATAGACTTTGTGTTCAGAGTCCTGAGAGGAGAGAGCATCCAGGGGAAGTTTGGTAATGTGCAAATGGTACCCTCACATATTCTGAAGGAACTGACCCATGGGCGTGTGTGAAGAAACTACAGGAGAGAGGGAAAGAACTACATGGCAGGTTTAAAAGGAAAAGTACCAGACACCCAAACGGGGTGAGGAATACTACCTGTTCCCACAGACAGACTAAGAAATACCATCATTCAAAGGGCATCAGGTAGAGCAGCAAAGGGACGTTGCCTTTATAGTGGAGAAAAAATAGCCCTATACTCAATACTGTTCTTGGCCATTCCAGCAAATCTTATAAGCAAGACCTGGAAAAAAAAAAAATCCAAGGATTTACAAGAAATTTGGAAAAAAGGAATTTTTTTTAAGATTATATATTTGAGAGAGAGGGTATGGGGGAGGAGGGGCAGAGGGAGAGGGAGAGAGTCTCAAGCAGACTCTACACTGAGTGTAGAGCCTGAAGGGGGCCCATCTCAGGACCCTGAGATCATGACCTGAGCTGAAATCGAGAGTCGATTGACCAACCACCTAGGTAACCCAGTCGACCCTGGACAAAGGAAATTAAAAAAATAGAAGAATATAAGAATATCCAGTACCTAAAAATGGTAAAATTCACATGAATGAGGGATACCCGAGTGGCTCAGTGGGTTAAGTGTCCAACTCTTGGTTTTGATTCAGGTCATGATCTCAGGGGTTATGAGATCGAGTTCCAAGTTGGGCTCCATGCTCAGCAGGGATTCTTCTAGAGGTTCTCTCTCCCTACCCCTGCTCGCAGGCTCACTCTCTCTCTCAAATAAATAAAATAAATCAATCTTTTTAAAAAAATATATACATGAATGATATCAGCATGCAAAGAAGGAAGAAAATAGAATCCATTCAATCAATTAAAACTAATCCAGAATTAAGAAAGGTAGAATTATCAAAAAATAAATTTAGAAAGTTATTATAGATTCATGGTTTTAGCCACAAAATATAGAGTTTGGAAGTTGTCACACTGGTTCTTATACCAACAAAAAATGTTGAAAAAAATGTAAATGCAGCTACTTTTCTTGGGCACACCAGAACACAAAAGTTTCTGGGCAAACCACCACTGTGAAATCTGGAGAGGAGGAAGAATCTGAGAGAGCTGGGATCCACTGACCTGGAGTGGCAGGTGCTGGAGCCATAAACTGGTAGGAAAGCTTCCATGGAAATGTTGACAAATTGCTGAGACTGAGTGTGAGCTATAGTCATTGGAGGAGACACCTCTGCCCCTCTTCCTTCTTGGGTTTTGCCCTCAGGGACTCTTCCAGAAACTTCCGGTCCCTTTCTCAGATCCTCACTTGACATTGATAGGGAAGAAAGGAATAACCCTTATGAAATAATCCCCAGGGTTTCTGCATTAAAAAACAAAAAAAGCCTTGCTTTCCATGGAAAAAGACTTAATAGAGCCTATCTAACCTGGACTAATGATATTTCCAAAGAAAGTTTAAGGAGCTTCATTGACTTCAAGTGAAGTAGATCTCAAATCCAGGAAAATGACCAGGGATAAAGACAGTTATCATGTAATGATGAAGGGGACAGTTTTGAAAAAGATATGACAATCCTTACATGTGTAGATCTAACAACAGTCTCAAGATATGTGAGACAAAACCAGATTATACTGAACAGACAAATAGCAATTTCACTCTTACAGTTGAAGACTTCAATATCTCTCTTGTCATAATTGATAGATTAAGGGGGAAAAAAAGGCAGTGAGGTCATAGTTGACTTGAACAGCAGTATCGACAACCTCGTGTAATTGACATTTTTGGACTACCACATCCCAAATAGCAAGATACATATTTTTCTCAAGCGTTCAAGGACACTCCACCAAATAGACAACATTTGGCCAATAAATTATACTTTAAAAAATTCAAGACAACATAAATCGGACAAATTTTGTTCCCAGAATGCAATGAGATTAGGATAGAAGTCAGTAATAGAAGTATAGATGGAAAATTCCTGAATACTTGGAAATTAAACAAAACACTCCTAAGGAATACATGAATTAAAGAAAACATCTTAAAATGGATTTTAAAATAGATTAGATTGAATGAATATGGAAAACAAGCAGAATTTGTGGGGTTCAGTAAAAGCAGTGCTCAGAGGGAAATTTATAACATTAAATGCATAAGTTATAAGTAATAATGATCAAAAATCAATAATCTAAGCTTCCACTTTGAGAAACTAGAGAAAGAAGACCAGTTTAAGCCTAAAACAAGTGGAAAAAAATGAATAATAAGAGTTAGAGAAGAAATCATTGAGATGGAAAACTGGAAAACAATAGGAAAAATTAACAAAATTAAAATTTTGTTCTTTGAAAAAATTGGTAAAATGTATAAACCCCAATCCTGGCCAGGCCAGCCACACACATCTAAAGGTGCCACAATTACAGAAATTAACTCCTAATAGATTATAAACCTACATGTAAAAGGCAAAACTACAAAATTTCCAGAATAAAACGTTTTAGGAGAAAATCTTTTGACCTTGGTGTGGTAATGAGACTTTAGATACAACACATAAAGTATAATCCATGAAATAAAACATTGATAAATGATTGTAAGTGTAATTTATTACAATTATATTTTCTTTTAGGCAAACAACACTGAAAATAATGAAACAACAGGCCGCGGAGGTAGAAAATGTTTGTGAAACACATTTCTGATAAAGAATTTGTATCCAAAATATTTAAGAAACTCTCAAATGTCAAAAAAATGCAAAACATTTAAAGTGAGCAAAATATCTGAACAGATGATTTCACCAAAGAAGTCCCAGAGATGGAAAATACACATAGGGGAAGATGTTAAACATCACTTGTTATGAAAAATAGCAAAGACACCACTACCCACCTATTAGAATGGCCATAAATCAAAAGAAAACAAACAAAACCCGAAGGTGTCAGCTGGCTGGCAAGAATGTGGAGCCACAGGAACTCTCATTCCTGGCTGGAAGGGGACAAATACCATATGGCCACTTTGGAAGACAGTCTGGCGGTTTCTTACAAAATTAGACAGTTTTCCCATATGATCCAGGTATTTATTCAATTCATCTGGAATCTATACCAACACGATGACTTCCATGTGACTGCTTGTAACATCTTTATTCATAATCACCAAAAACTAGAAGCAACCAAGACAACTTTCCATATGATGGATAAACAAATTGTGGAATGTTATTCTGCAATAAAAAGAAATGAGTTATTGAGCCATGAGAATACATGGAGACATCTTAAATGTGTGAAGGAAAGAAAGAAACCAGTCTGAAAAGGCTCTACCCTGTGATTCCAATTATATACATTCTGGGAAAGGCGATCATTTTGAGATAGAGGAACGATCAATCGTCACTGGAAGAAGGAAGGAGTGAAGATCGAATAAATGAAATATGGGGATATTTTAGGGCACTGAAGCTCTTCTGTATGACACTGTGATGGCACATGCATGGTGCTATGTATTTGTCAAACATTAGATCTTCACAGAGGAAGACTGAACCTCAATAGATATAAATTTATAAGAAATCACTTGGGTCGAGAAATCCCAGAACAGAATACAGAATGTGACAAAATTATCCGACGGTATGACAAATATACAAAAAAGCTTCACCGAGTGGGGTCAGAGGAATGGTGCTGACCTAGTTAATTTGAGAATGACTAGAGCCTGTACAATCAAAGGTGAAAGAAACTACATGAGCACCGCACTCCGGCTGATGGAATTGTTTCCCATGGGTGAGGGTTAGCGCTTCTGATGTTGGTCTGGATACACTATAACTGCACAATTAAATACATGAGTGATGGATGGTGAGTGCCTGGATGTTCACTGTTGGAGCTGGATGTCACAGGCGAGCAAGGGGGAATGCTGGAAGGGATTAGTGCTGCAGACTTCAGTATGAGCTAATACATAGCCGATTTTTACGGAAAAAATAGAGAAGACACAAATTACCATTATTAGGAATGAGGGGACATCAGTCTAGATTTTATAGATATTAAAAGTATATTTAAGATCTATAGAGGGGGCTCCTGGGTGTCTCAGTCGGTTAACCATCTGACTCTTGATTTTGGCTCAGTCATGATCTCAAGGTCATGAGATCAAGCCCCTCATTGGGCTCTGTGCTCATCAGGGAGCCTGCTTCAGATTTTCTCTCTCTCTGCCCCTCACCCCTGCTTTCTCTCACTCTCTCTCTCTTTCTCTAAATAAAAAATCTATATATATTAAAAATATCTGCAGATAATAAACTAATATAATAAACATCTGTAAATGTTTAGCATTAAAAAATTTATACCATTAAATTTCACAACATACATAAAAAGGAAATATTTATTGAAAGACACAAACAACCAAACCTACTCCAGATGTAATAGATAAACTAAATAGCCATATTAGAAAAATTAAATTTTAACTTAAAAATCTTTCTATGAAGAAAATTTCAGAGTCACATGGCTTCATTGATGGGTATCAGTCTTCCTTAAATATGTGGTATTTATAATACTAATCCAATGCAAGTCTTCCGAAAAAATTAAGATGAGGTAATATTTCCCAATTCATTCTGAGAAGTCAGTATTACTCTGATTATAAAAGTAGACAAAAACAGTATAAAAATGGAAAACTACATATTAATATCTCTCATGAAAAATGATAGATAAATCAATGCATTATTGGTAAATCAAATGAGTAATATTTTAAATGATAATACACATGACCATGTGGGGTATATTGCAGGGATTCAAGAATGCCGCAACATTTTAAATCAATCGATGTAATCACCATATTAAAAAGCTAAATTAGAGAAACCATGTCATCTCAATGGAAACAGAAAAATTATTTGACAATATTTAATATTCTTTACTGATAAATACTCTCCACAACTAGAAAGAGAAGGCGATATCCTGAACTTGAAATGCCATCTACAGAAATGTTACAGCTAACATCATACTTCACATTGGGAAAATTAACACTAGAAATAATTAATTATAGAAATAATCAGGAATAAGTAAAGAATGCCTGTTCTCACCACTTCTGTTCAAACTTGTACTGAAAGTTTTAGCCAGTACAACAATAAGAAAAGAATAAATAAATAAATAATACATAAATAAATAATAGATAGAATCTGAATTGAAAAAGCAAAAGTAAATCATCTATATTCTCAGGTATCAGAATTGTCAATGAAGAAATCTGATGGAATCTACAAAAAAGTGACAAAACTAGTAAGTATTTTATCAAGGTAATTGCATAAAAGGACAACATATAAAAAGCAATTGGATTTCTACATTCTAGCCACAAACCATCAGAAATTAAACAAATTAAAAATAGTATTTATGGCATAGTAAAATATGAAATATTTAGGGATAAAATTTATAGGTTTGCCAGTCCTGAATACTGAAAACTATCAAACCATAGTAAGAGAAATTAAGGAAGACCTAAGAAGATAAAAGATACACCCTACTCGCTTGTGAGCCCTATGGTATTTTAATATTTTCCAAATGTCATTGGTCTTATTAAAATGTCAATTCTCCCCACAAGAATCTATAGATTCAGTGTGGTTCCAATCAAAAATCCAGCACACTATTTTGTGCAAATTACAAGTGAATTCTGAAATTTACAAATCAGCCACAGCAATGTTCAAAAGAAAAGGAAAGTTGCAGAATACATACTACCTAATTTGTGGGTTTAAATATAGACTGGGTAGTTTAAGGTAACAGAATAGAGAATTCAGAATTAAGACCACATGTACGTGGACACTGATTTTCAGGAAAGGTGTATAGGGAGTCAATGGAGAAAGGTAGCCTTGCAACAAATATTGCTAATGCTAGTGGGTATTGTTCTGGGTTGAATTGTGTCCCCTGCATATTCTTATACTAAAGTCCTAACCCTAGGAACTCAGAATGTGACTGCATCTGAAGAGAAGTCTTTAATGAGGTAATTAAGGTAGAGGCACCTAGGTGGCTCAGTTGGTTAAGCATCTGCCTTCTTCAGCTCAGGTCATGATCTTGGAGTCCTGGGATCGAGCCCCACCCTCCCACACGTCAGCTCACTGCTCAGTGGGGAATCTGCTCCTCCCTTTCCCTCTGTGCTGCTCCCCCCACTCATTCTCTATCTCTCTTTCAAATAAATACATCTAAAAAAAAAAAGAGGTAATTAGGTAAAGTGAGGTAATGTGGGTGGTCCCTGAGCTTGTGACCAGTGCCATTATAAGAAGAGGTGATCAAGATACAGACAACATAGACGAAGGGGTGAGCATGTAGGACATAGCAAGGACACAGCTGTTTGCATGCCAAGGACAGCGGTCCTGGAAGAAACGAAACCTGTGGACACATTGATCATGAACTTCCAGCCTCCAGAACTGTGAGAACATCAATTTCTGTTGTGTAAGCCCTTCAGTCTGTTATTTTCTATGGCAGCACCAGCCAATGAATACAAATATTAATAGGCAAAACAAACAAAAATCAAAACAAAAACCGAACAAAAATCTCTCAATCTACCTTATACCATCCACAAAAATTAATTCTAAATGGACCACAGATTCAAATGTAACATGTAAAACTATCATGTGTATAGCAGAAAACAGGAGAAAAACCTTTGTGATCTTGAATTAATAAAGACGTTTTTTTAAAGATAAGCCACCAAATGCACTGTATCTCAAAATGTTCATATAACGTAATATTCTTACACTATATTGAAATACTCTGAATTTAGAGCTAACAGTCCGGGTAAAGAAATCAATTTTGTTTAAAATGATAGAGTTGAAAGAGAGATCCCAAATGTATAGGGATTTTGCTTGTATACTAATGTTGAACAAGTAATGTTTCAGTAAGGATATGTTGTCATTAAAGTAATTTTGCAATTTATAATGATTACAATAATTCACAATTATTAAATTATTCAAATAATTGACACAGTTTAAAAAACCTTTTCAAGGGGAGTCACTGACAGGAGCCCCAAGGTGACAAAGGTATCCTATAATCCCAAGTTCTACGGAAGAGATTCTAAGAGAATCTAAGATCTTTTGGAAGGTTTATTATTTCTGGAGAATTTTAACTTCAAATTTTAATGCTAAATGTATATAGGCTTATTCAAGACGTGATATTTCACAATAGGCAATCACTTCCGTAAATTCTTTAATATCAGATATTGCTATGCGACGCTATATCTAGAATGCGTATTTGGTGGATACGTGGCATATGCGTGCATGTCCTGTAGTATACTGTATATGCACATTATCTGGCAATAAGTAAGCAATGACACAGCGTTAAAGAATGTGGGATTGTAAATATTTATACTCTAAATAGATAGGAATAATTTTCATTCACCCCAACACATGGGAAGAGACTCTTGCTACAAACACTTACCTTTCAGTTCCAACCATTTGATGGGTTGTTTTGAATGAAAATAAACATCTCTCCCAACACTTGGCTGTTTGCTACAGAAAATAAAATTAGTAAGCGTCAGAGTGCTTAATAGATTTTAAAAATTGGATATGGCAAAATAAATGGATCTTAATCTCTCTATAACTTGAGTAAATAAATGCCTGCTTTAATTCAGGGCAGCTTGCCTTTGAGCTCCTCCCTTCTGCTAACCTCACCTGTCATGCAGTGCCATGTAAATGAGCGAGGCTCAGCTTTTCTCTTGCATCTTTGCTAATCCGCTCCCCTTCTTCTAATCAGGCTACACAGAAGCCAATATCTATTTTTATCAGGCAGATAGGATCTCTTAAGGAATTAAAGAGGTTTTCCACTTATTTCTGTGGTGGGCAAGGACACGGCTGTGATCTGGGGTTTTAGGGATTTCTCATTATGCACTGGCACTTGCTGGATCGAAGAACTGAGTTCTGGCTACCGGATTTTTAATCCTCTTGTGGTTAGGGTTAGAACTTCCAGTTATTTAAGATCTTTGATTACTCAGCACTTGGCTTTTGATTGAGTGAACTTCTGAAGACAGCACAGGGCTGTGATTTCAAGTTAGCAGTTTGAAAGTAACTACTGGAAAAAATAGATAGGAAAAGCCTTGTGATTAAGCTAACACTATCCCTTTTTAATTGGTTTTCTGAAGTTACCTGGTGCTTAACTACTCATGTGCCAAAGGAAAAGAAAATAGAAGGAGGGGGTGAATTTTATGTTTTTGTCGAGGGGGGAATTTCAATGAAATCTGTAGGACTCTTGGCCGCGGTGACACCGAGAGAGTCCCAGCTTTAGTCAGGGCTGTGATTGACACAGGGAGGGTTTAATATGGAAAAGATGAGGCATGTTTCCAATGATGAGCCCAAAGTCCCTCTGTTAATGATTTAAGTCTTCAGAATAAAAACAGAAGCAAGGCCACCACAATAATGTCTAGAGAGAGAATACCGACACGTGTAGTACAAAATATATCATGAATAAAAATGTTTTGTACTGGCTAATATAATCAGACAAAATAAAGTTACATGTCTTTCCCTACAACTTGAAGAAGTAATGAGTTGTCCCGTCCTAGAGGGAAGTTATTTGTAAAGTCTGCTTTCCCTCAGACTGGCAGGATAGACAACCTTGAGGAACAGAATCAATGAAAACCACAGCTCTCCACTCCAGGGCACAGATTGTTGATGAGGGGTCCTGGGAGTGCCGTCTGGTCTCAGAGTAGGAGTCTGTGGTTCTGGTCACACCCTGTGACACTCCTCTTTGCCCCTCCTCTCCTGGCTCTTTCCTGGTTGGGAATTGTGGACCAGGTGCATCTGACTATGTGGCGTGAAGACCCACCCCCAGATCCTCTGCTATGAGCCACCCATCCTGACAAGGGGTAAGGAAGGTGAGGATAAGGAGTGTGAGAAAACTTATCCTTTCCTTTTTGGACATGTTCTTAGTAGCAAATTTCTTTTTCTTTTCTTTTCTTTCTTCCCCCCCTTTAAGAAAAACATGGGGTAAACAATGTACAGTTTTTTAAAAGCTGTGTAGTGAACTAGGAGAATAGACACTTGATTCTTTTTTTTTATTTTTTATTTATTTATTTGACAGAGAGAGACACAGCGAGAGAGGGAACACAAGCAGGGGGAGGGGGAGAGGGAGAAGCAGGGTCCCCGCAGAGCAGGGAGCCCGATGTGGGACTTGATCCCAGGACCCTGGGATCATGACCTGAGCTGAAGGCAGTCGCTTAACCGACTGAGCCACCCAGGCGCCTGACACTTGATTCTTGATGCCATCCCATAATAACACAAGAAAGAAGACAGGTGAAGCCCTGGTGATGGTCAAGGAGGATGGAGCTGAGGAGGAAAGTGGGTGGGAATAAAATGTAGACACCCAGACACCAAATACTAATATTCTCTAAATGGTTCATTTTGCTTTCATTAGATACAAACTCTGCATCCAAAACTGATAAATTGTTTGTGCTCTAAAATAAATGTCATTCTGTGCAATATAGCACTTGATATTTCACTTCCGAAGTGATCCTCAAGAAACATATCAAGTGAAGGAAGTCCCACTGTCAGAGACGGTAAGTCGTCTCATGTGGGACAACCCTTTCACACAGAAAATAAACTATAAGAAATATAAAAAACAGAAAAAAAAAACAAAAAAACAACGGTTGTCTGAAGTCACTGGAGAGTGTTCACAACCAGGAAGAAACTGGAAGAGAGTGACACTTGAAAGAGGTAAATGGCTGAGAGTGAAATTGTCACTTTTTTTTTTTTAACAGTTTTTCACCCAAGGCTCTCCTCCCTCTCCCTGTCCACCATTAGTGCCACCTTATGGAAAAACTAGAGATTGGATAGAAAATGACAATATTATCGGTTTAAAAAATCAGATGATAGATTTCAGAGCTACCATGGCCAGAAGAAAATGAAGAGAGAAGCCCCAGAATTGGAAGAATTACAGAGGGTGTGGTCCGGGTGTGCACATAAAATGCAGCCCAGACTATGGCACTGCGACCAAGCATCCATGTGAGGCACTGCAAGGAGCTCAGCCAGGTTTCCAAGAGAGATAACAGTTGCTACCTGTGCACGGGAGGCAGAGTTATGAATCTCTTTTCTGCTGGGAAAATTGTCTACTAATACAAAAAACTTATGCTCTCTGGAGGAATATAACAGAATCCAGAGTCTCTATAACATAATTTTATAATGTCTACGATGAAATAAAAAAAATTAGTAGACATGCAAAGTAAAAATACACAGGCAAACATCAATCAATGTGTAAATAACTCTCAGATGTTGGGATTATCAGACAATTTGACAGGAGCTATTATAACTATTCTCAAAGATGTGAAAGAACATAACGTACAAACACTAGAGTCATAAAATATCAGCAGAAAAATAGAAGCTACAAATTATAACCGAGCGAAAGTACCTGACTGAATAACAGAGTATTTGAAATTTAAAAAAAAAAAAAATCAGTAGATGAGTCTTCTGGCAGAATAAAGATACCAGAAGAAAACAGTAAAACAGAAGTTAGGTAAATATAAATTATCTAATCTGAAGAACATAGAATAAACAAATTGAAAAAAATAATAAAGTTCAGGTGCTCTTGGGGGCAATGTCAAGAAGTCAAACAGACATGCAGCAGGAATCTCAGAGAAAAAGAAAGATGGGATGGAGAAAAATATATTTGAAGACATAATGGAAAAACAGTTTCAATTATGACAAAGTGTACTAAGCCTTTAAAATGACAAGTCCCAAAGTTCAGGGGAGTTGCTTTAGAATCATAAGTGAGAGGCATGCCATTGGTCTTTTACCAGAGATAGGAACACATCATCTTTCTTGACCACTGTTTCTGGGCCCCATCCTAGCTGAGCTCACCTTTCCCAGGCATCTAGGACAGGGGCTGTTCTCTCCAGGCTCTGGTGACTAGAGCTGGCCATCAGTATTTATACTGTGCGTGTGTGGATGGATGTGTGTGTGTGTGTGTGTTTGTGTGTATGTGTGTTTGCATGTGATTGAGGTTCTGGAGCTGAGAATATGCATGAAGCCAGCTCAGGCTAGGAGGATGTAAGTTTAGAAAGGTAATTTGGGTAACTGGAGCAAACTAGAATCCTGACAATAAGTTTTAATGTTATCCTGATGGCAATATGGAATATTGGCAAACTTTATGAAGACACTGCCAATTAAACATGGATTCTCAGCAAATGCATTTCTGGTACCATCTTGGAAGAGGAATTAAAGTGGGCCAATCTCTAGATTGATTGTCAGTAGAGGGGCATTGAACGTTCTTGATAAGACATTTTGATCAATGCAAATAAAAAGGATGAGGTGGAATTCTGGTGGCTTTTGAATTAAAATGAACTACAAGCCAGATTTTTGTGGGGAGTACCAAAAGCAAAGACATCTAGAACTCATAGGTGTCAGGTGGAGCCGAAGTTTATTCAGTCGACAGGCAGGGGAGGCTGAGGAGCCGTGTTGGGGACACTGTGATCTTCAGGATTCTGGAAGACCCGTAAAAGAAAGTGTGGATTGTGGGCCTGCAGCTTGGCTGAGGTCCCGGAGGCCTGCATTAGATGGAAAGATACTGATTTTATTTGTTCTTTTTTTTTTTTTTTTGCATTTTTTTATTCTTATGTTAATCCCCATACATTACATCATTAGTTTTAGATGTAGTGTTCCATGATTCATTGTTTGTGCACCATGTGCTCCATGCAGAATGTGCCCTCCTCAATATCCACCACCAGGCTAACCCATCCTCCCACCCCCCTCCCCTCTAGAACCCTCAGTTTTGTTTTGTTTTGTTTTTTTAAGATTTTATTTATTTATTATTTGAGACAGAGAGAATGAGAGAGACAGAGAGCACATGAGAGGGGGGAGGGTCAGAGGGAGAAGCAGACTCCCCGCTGAGCAGGGAGCCCGATGCGGGACTCGATCCCGGGACTCCGGGATCATGACCTGAGCCGAAGGCAGTCGCTTAACCAACTGAGCCACCCAGGCGCCCAACCCTCAGTTTGTTTTTCAGAGTCCATCGTCTCTCATGGTTCGTCTACCCCTCCAATTTCCCCCGCTTTATTCTTCCCCTCCTGCTACCTTCTTCTTCTTTTTTTTTTTCTTAACATATATTGCATTATTTGTTTCAGAGGTACAGATCTGATACTGCTTTTATTTGAATCGAAGTCACTGGTGTCTCTAGGAGAATAGATGTAATTATTGAACAGACCCTGTTCCCAGAGAGAATCACTGAAGGCAGGTGTGAGTTTAAAGAAAGGCACTTGGAGGAATTTCAAGGGCATCTCAAGGAAATACAGATTAATAGAAACCCCAAAGTATCCTGAGAAAGAGACGGGAGGACCCTCAGGAAAATGAGATGCCTCGGCGCTTAGGTTATGTGGTGTGGATGCCGTGTCGAAAGCAGGAGGCTGTGGATTCAGCATTTGGACAGTTACTGGTGTTGTGTTAAAGTCACAAACCCCTTTGAGAGAATATTATTCTTAACGAAACAGTGGTGGAAGGCACTGGACATTAGAGTGTGAGGAGCTGGATGAAGAAGGCGTGAGGATCTGAGTCATGTGTTTGAACTCTTTTATTGAATAGTTTAATGTGAGTGTTGCCAGATAGGGCCCCTTTTCGTGCATGTCTTTGGAGGAATGTCACCTAGTGTGGTGGGCAACCTATCAGGTGGTCCCAAGAATCCTCTCCTCCTGCTGCCCCTAGCCCATTGCAGCCTGCCCACAATGAATAGGACTGACTTCTGTATTCAGTGGTAAACTGAAGATCTGATGGAGGGAACCCTACACACCATACCAGACATTGAGGCTTTGGACTTGCTCTCTCTTGAATCCGTTACATTGAGGAACGTCAGCTGCGGCGTCATTCCTCACTCGAGGAATCTGTGTGCGAGGATTTAAAGCCTCCCGCCCACAGTCAGTGGCAGTTTGCTAGCCTTGAGGGGGAACAGCATTTTTTTTTATTATTATTTTTTTATTCTTATGTTAATCCCCATACATTACATCATTAGTTTTAGATGAAGTGTTCCATGATTCATTGTTTGTGCATAACACCCAGTGCTCCATGCAGAATGTGCCCTCCTCAATACCCACCACCAGGCTAACCCCATCCTCCCATCCCCCTCCCCTATAGAACCCTCAGTTTGTTTTTCAGAGTCCATTGTCTCTCATGGTTCGTCTACCCCTCCAATTTCCCCGCTTCATTCTTCCCCTCCTGCTACCTTCTTCTTTTTTTTTTTTTTTCTTAACATATATTGCATTATTAGTTTCAGAGGTACAGATCTGAGATTCAACAGTCTTGCACAATTCACAGCGCTTACCAGAGCACATACCCTCCCCAGTGTCTATCACCCAGCCACCCCATCCCTCCCACCCCACCCCCCACTCCAGCAACCCTCAGTTTGTTTCCTGAGATTAAGAATTCCTCATATCCAGTGAGGTCGTATGATACATGTCTTTCTCTGATTGACTTATTTCGCTCAGCATAACACCCTTCAGTTCCACCCATGTCGTTGCAAATGACAAGATCTCATTCCTTTTGATGGCTGCATAATATTCCATTGTACGTATATACCACATCTTCTTTATCCATTCATCTGTCGATGGACATCTTGGCTCTTTCCATAGTTTGGCTATTGTGGACATTGCTGCTATAAACATCGGGGTGCATGTACCCTTTCGGATCCCTACTTTTGTATCTTTGGGGTAAATACCCAGTAGTGCAATTGCTGGATCATATGGTAGCTCTATTTTCAACTTTTTGAGGAACCTCCATACTGTTTTCCAGAGTGGCGGGGAGCAGCATTTGAAGTGGATCCTTAGCCCCATCGGGACTGCAGATGCCCGAGCCCCAGCCAGCATCGTGACTGCAACCTCATGAGTGACCCCTGCCAGAGCCACGAATGTTTTGATATGCAGCAGGTGTGTGAGATAATAAATGGAGACCCCTGGTTTAAGTTCTTATGTGTTAGTGTCATTTCTTATGCACCCATAAATAACTACAACAACCAGTCCCTCTATTATCATGCCATTATTTTGTGTTATTCCAATCTTGTGGAATCCTTGATTAAAGATCATACTCAATAAATCATTTTAACTTTCCCCAGATCACCTTGCTACAAGGACAGGAGTCTCAGGGTACAAGATGCAGAGTTAGAGAAAGGTCAGCTCTGTGGTTTCATGCTTGTCATCAGTCCCTCCATTTTCACCATGGACTTCCACCTAAACAATAATGGTTTATTCAGTGATTTAGATGTCCTCAAGTGAGGATTTCAGGCATGAGCCATGAGGTTCTTTCAGACTCTGGTTTTCAAGTGATGGAAACTGCATAGTATGAAACACTGAACAGCTTCTGTGGAATATGGACTTGCATAAAATTGGCCAAACTCACTTTGTCTTCATCTGTATGTTTCCAGGGACCAGTAAAATTGCAATTTTGCTTATGTCGTTAAAGTCATATATGATTGAAATTCATTCTAAAAATATCGTTATGACATTGTGTCCTTAAATTCACTGTAGTGTTTGATGTGGTAGAGTTTCCATATGTGATATTCTTCATGCTAAAAATAGTGTTACTGTTTCTCCCAATGTGGAAAGCAGGTACTTTGATGGTGGGATTGATCAATGTGTGTAACCTGATCTAGGTTTTCTCTGCTGCTGTAAGTGGATTCTACTCCTTCTCCGGCCCCATATGGGAGGTATCTCGGAGCCTTCCCTCCTCAAGCTCCCACAGCTACCCAGCTGTTTTTAATCTTCAAGTGGCTTCCTTTTTGTTATTCACTGTAATTATTTCTGGACATCAATCTTCTATCCCAAACTTAACCTCATTTCTTTCTTCTGCAAACATTATTTTGGGGGCTTGAGTTTTCACACATACTTCTGTACCAGCTTCATTTACTGCAGATAAGCATCCTGGTTCATAGCAATTTTGTATTTTCATAGATACTGTAACCCTGTAGGTGAAAAAAAAATAAAAAGGATAATGCACATAATCAAGGAAGTACATATTTATCACACATCTTCCTTACCTCATGGGCAACGTTCTTGTTGGATGTGTAAGGAGGAAAACATATAACTGATACCAAATCTATGACCAAAGTTGCAATCTTTTTTTTTTTAAGATTTTATTTATTTATTTATTTGAGAGAGAGAATGAGAGAGAGAGAGAGAGAGAGAGAGAGAGAGAGAATGAGAGGGGGAGGGGCAGAGGGAGAAGCAGACTCCCTGCCGAGCAGGGAGCCCGATGCGGGACTCGATCCCGGGTCTCCAGGATCATGACCTGAGCTGAAGGCAGTCGCTTAACCAACTGAGCCACCCAGGCACCCCCAAAGTTGCAATCTTAACTTCGACTATTTTATAAACTTAATCTTTGCAGGCCTCAGTGACGTTGTAGAGTTTAATAGCTATTTTGCCATTGCTTTGCATTATATTTGTGACAAATGACAAAATTTCCTCACTCGGAAAGTTGTTTTTTTTTTAAACTGCAACAAAAATGAAAATGAAGTCAGCCATGATGGGATTGTGATTATAATATTTTCTTAGTTTATCTGGATTCTGTAATAAAGGCATCAATGATCTTAGATACATGCCCTCTATTATAGCTTTGTATTCTCTATTCTCCAGGACAATGTGATTGTTGTTGAATATTTCTTTGGATTCTGTGTCTCAGATATTGAACCCCTATCTTCCACATTATCACAGATTTCAGGGGTTCAGTCATCCTCAGGACACAGCAAGGACAATAGATTGATAATGCCTTCTGCCCTTGGTGCTAGTTGGTACTTCAGAACCTTTCAACAAATTGTGCAAATAGCTACCCTACACCAAGAAAGTGCCCATTTATCAGCAAAATTCTATTTTGGGTGGCAAACTGAGGGGGGCACATTCCATCCCATGTCCCAGTCTGCATAGTAGCTACCAGCCATTTCAAAACCTTGACTTATTCATTCCATGCAAGGCATTATTAGAAGAACCCTGTTTTAAAGTTTTTCTGCTTCGATTCATAGATGATTTGATTCAATCAAAGAGCAAACATCTTTTTTGTGTCTTTTGAGATCTACTGGCATGTTTTATCTCATTGTTTAATCCAGCAATGTCTAGGGCCAGGTCAGGAATGAACATGAACCTCTTCAACTTAAAGATGAATGTGCAGGCTGACATGGGGTATGTCAGGATGTGGCAGACTTCGAGGTAGGTTATCAGTGAAGGAGGTGGTTGATACCACCTGGGTGAAAGACTGTGATCAATGGAAATAAAAGAGAAAGACTTCATTACTTCAGCTCTGTAAAGATCTTTATTGTGCTTAAAGCATAAATGGCCAATAATGGGAATGTCTGCATTGTGGAAGAGGGGGACAGAAATATCCTTGCTCTTGGTAACTAGAGGTCCCCTTTACTCATGGGGATTTGAAGGAGGGTACACCATAGAGCAGGATCAAACGAGCCCCTCTTATTTTCATACCCTCCAGGATATATATGATGTTTGTGCAGCCTTGGTGATATTCACCTATGTTTTGCTCAGTGGATTTGGTTATAGAGAGAGCATCTCAGAATCTGCAGTATTAGGCCTGCTATAAATACCTTCCTCAGTAGACACCTGCTTCTAAGCCCCTCATTGTTAGCTGATTAAGAAATAACTTTCTAAGTGCATCTGCACTTTTCTTTATTTAAAAAGGATACCGAACTGTTCTTATTTTTGTGCTCTGTATTTTTTCCCCACAATAAATGAAGACTCAATATCTCTGTCCTAGAAAAAAAATCACTAATTGGATCACCTTTGATTTACTTGCTTGTACTCTCCATTCTTTGTGTACTGAAAACATTTTTGCAACGGCTGCTCTATTCTTAGGGACAAATTGATTCACAAATAGAATTTGGTGGAAAAATGCAATGGGAGAGAATGAGCCAGAGTGAAAACAGAGTAGGAGATAAGAGAATCAGCAAATTAGAAGAAAGTCAAAAATACCTCTGGTATAGATACACCTTAATTAAGGGAATCAATGTCTCCTAGATAGGTATTCTATAGTGCTTCATGATTTGCATTATCAAAACAGATGCATTTGGAAAAATGGGGTTCCTGTAATATGTAATGAGGGGCTTAGTTAGGAATTTTTATTGAATATGTTAACCTCTTTCATTGGCCAATATATTTTCCTCTCCAACCTACAACCATCTTGCTCATTCCCACTTGCCAGGACTGCTGAAACCCATCTATAACTTTCCTCAGTCTCTTTCGGAGTTCTTCCCTGCAACTCCCAGCCCATTTCTCTCCCCACCTCATTATTGGAGTAATTTCCTTCATAAAAGATTGAATTATGTCATTGCCCTGGGTTTTAAAAACTAAGTAAATTTAAATATTAACATCAGCAAGAATTCTGTGATTGAGGATGAAGTCCATAGTCTCCTTTATAGTCTGGTAATTTCCCTGGAGGCAAGTAATGTGGTTTTTCTTTCTTTGCAGCATCATGCCCAGAAAATACGTATTTACCGAGTGACTCACATCCCCAGCCCCTTCACCACCTGTGCCTAATCTACTCCAAATGCCCTACCTTCTGCCTCCCTTATTGCTTCATTCAACCAGTCATCCACCCCTCCTGGAGGGTCTGCCATGGATAGTGCACTTTTCTAGTCCAGATGAAATTGATAATCAATCCTCCGACCTTCAGGAAGTGGCGGTGGAGGGGCTCACCTAGACTGTCCGGGAGAGCCCCCACAGCCGATGTGCTGGCCTCGGTGCAGAGAACAGAGAAGGTGCCTTGTGCAAGGCAGGGGTGGACCAGAGGGTCAGGGCACGTGGGCATTCTCAAGAGGAGGACTGACTTGTGAGCTGGGGATGAAGATGGATAAAGTTAGGCAGGGTCAGTTCATGGAAGGTCATATTTAGGATTCCTCTGGGGGGTGCAGGGAGAGCACATAACGTTCTCTCAGATGACTCAACTAAATTCAGCAAATTGTCTCAGGCGAGATTGCAAATGGTTGGAGGTTTTGAGGATCATTGGAGGTGCTGGCAGCCTCTGGGAGCTGACTTTTCAGATGGCTCAGACTGCAGTTATTATAATTCACGGAGTCAGCTACTTGACTCAGACAACCTGTTGGCCCCATTTCCAGGAGAAATGATTCTTAAGGGGTCTCTCATCAGCCTCACCCTGCACCAGTCCACATATCAATGACAAGTCCCTCCACCCACTCCCCTTCATGCCAGCTGGGTCCAAGGCAAGCCACCACCCCCTCCGAGCCCACCTCTCTCTCAATCTGCTTCCTTCCCAGTCTGCTCCCACAGTGTCCCACAGCAAATGCAGAGAGAGGAGGAGAGTGCATGTATGGGGAATGCAAGCCACACTCAGGTCTGAAAAAATACGTATGCCATCTTGGGGAAATAAAAAGTGATTATGGTTTTTAAAAGTCAGTGACAGAACTTTAAGATTGATGTGAATTCTGCAGGAATACAATGCCAAGGTTACATAAAACTAACGATTTACTGCGGTCACTTAGAGAGGTTACAATTTCACCATGGCTTTTATAATTGTTGAGAATAGAAATAATTTACCAGATAATATACTGACTATTGGAAATCATTCATTTTCCAGGTGATTTGAGATTTGACTGTAGACCGACACCCAGTATTATAGGTCCATGGAGGTTTTCTTCTGGTATTATTTCTCATGCCAAATGATCACTGTCCCCCAAAATACTGTGATGAACCTCAAACAGGGTGATTTAACAAGTATGTGTTAAGCAGCATTTCTAACATCCTAATTTGTGGTGTGCCTTTTGCAAAAGTCCTTTCCTATCTGCAGGCTTTGCTTTCTTCATCAGCATTGCATGTAACAGGCAAACAAAAGGACTCTTTGCAAAGTGAATGAATTAATAAACACAATAGATTTCTTATGTTGAGCTTAATCTGATTAGTGATTAAAACCTCCCAGAAATTAATCCTGAGATTCACTGGATTATAAATATGTTTAGCAGGGTAAAAGGATTAATATCTATGTATCCAATCTTATGCAGTACATGACCCAAAAATGCCAGATTTAAGGGAAGGATCCATTCTACTTTTGATGAGACATTAATGAGGCAATGTCTGGTTTTATTAAATATTATACATTATTCATAAACCATCCATTCCAGAAACTAAAATATAGACATTTTCATATTATAAGCATCAATACTACATGAGATTAGCCTGGGGGTCACCCTGAGGGACCTCAGGGACCAACACACATCCCAGAACAATTTGTGAACAGTTGCTCTAAATGACACCCATTGGTGGATTTGGAATAGTTTCTCTTTGGGGGAAAATACCCATTTTTAAAAGTTTATTTTTACAATATTTCTTTGTTTCTGCCTATAAAATAGACCTTTTCCTATCATGAATGTGTTAAATAAAAATGGGGATTTTAAGTTATCTAAATTAAACATGATTTTACTCAGAATCTTACAGGGAAGAGCTGTGCAAAATTACTTTGACATAAGAATAAACCTAATTCTTTCAACTTCCAGCTAAAGTGAAATGCATTTCAGATATGACTTTATTTCTTGTGTACATTGAGAATGTCACACCAAAAATATATTCACTACATCATGAAGGAAAAGACCATACAAAACAACTGTAAAATATTGTAGGTACACTCTGAATGACAAAGACAGGTTTAAGTGCTGTTATTCTTTGATTAATATTTAAAAAGTTATTTAGATGATTTTTATAACAACCTTAAGAGGGAAGTAATATTCAAAAGGATATAACTGTTTGAAGTTTGAGCCTCTGACCTGGGATTTTTTTGTACTTAACTTTCACATATGTTTAAAAAAAAAAGAATTATTTTACTGTTCTAATTCATAGTTAATATGTGATCTTAACTACTCTTGCTGTTATGGGTTGAATTGTGTCCCCAAATTCATATGTTGAAGTCCTAATCAACAGCACCCCAGATGTGACCTTAATGGAGATGGACTCTTTACAAAGGTGATCAAGTTACAATGAAGTCATTAGTGTGGGCCCTAATCCAGTATGACTGGTGTCCTTATAAAAAGGGGACATTTGCAGACAGATATGCACACAAGGAGAATGTCTTTGTGAACATGAAGGCAGAGATGGGGCGATGCCTCTACAGGACAGAGAATGCCAGGGATTGCCAGGAGTCCCCAGAAGCCAGGGGAGAGACATGCATCAGATTCTCGCTCAGGGCCTCAGAAGGAACTGGCCCTGTTGACCCTTAATCTTGGACTTCCAGCCTCCAGACCTGGAAGAACATAACTTTCTGATACTTAAGCCCCCGAGACTGTGGTATTTGGGTGCTGAAGCCCAGCAAACTGAGTTTGCCGTTAGCATCGTCTATCAAATGTCCATTCTCACCTCCTCATAGGGCATTCATACTGCTCACCTTTTGGGATCTTTTCATGTTTTTCAGAAACAAACAAACAAACAAGTAGCAATTATATACCAGTGAGACCTTTCCCTCCATCCCTTGAGTCCTCAGGAGAACTCTGATTTCCAGCACCTGGTGAGCTAATTTTTGCCACAAGGAAGATGTTTGATGAAATGTACACAGATTCGTTAATATTAATAACTAGCCACAGCTTGTTTACTCCAGGCACACGGGTCCCTAAGAAGAGCCCTCAAAGACAGCCACCCCTCCAGACAGGGCTCTGACCACAGGGAGTGCCAGTGTTTTAGGGGCAACTCTGTCCTAATGGTCCTTCCCCCTTCCTTTCACTGACTCCTCCTCCCACAAAGACAGCAGTTACCTGTGCTTCCAAGAGCAGTGTTTCCACATTCAGTTCTCCAGCTCAAACATGGCCTGGGCCCAACCCCTGGCTTCTCATTTCAGCTGCCCCACTGAATTAAGGTTGGCCCAGGCCAGAGACAGCCCTTCTCCTGCCCAAATTCTGCCCACAAATGAGGCAGCTTTACCATGCTGTGCCAAGAACCACCAGGAAAACATCTTGACCAATTCTTTGTCCAATTCAAATGGACAGTGCTTAAGGACACAGTGCTTTTCTTTAGCACCAAAGCACCACAGCTGTCCCCCGCCTGAGCCACTCACCACACAGCACTTCAATCTTCCCTTTACTTGCCTAGCTTGTCCACTATCCGCATCTTTATTGATGTGCACAGGGTGCAGTTGGCTACAGCTAACTACTGAGTGTTCCTCACAAACATTTCCTAACACGTAATGCTTATGTTTTAGTCCTTGCCAAATAAATTCAGCATTTGACTTTCCTTTATATAGATGAGTAAATGAGACTGCAAGAGATTAAGAATTACCAAGTGGTCTGGTGTTTGTAATGATGCCCCAACATCTGCAGGCATTTAATTTACAGACACACTAAGAAAATAGCTTAGCTGAGCAAGGGCTTTGATTGGCCATCCTGCAGTAAAGGCAAACAACGATGACGAGGGGCCCGTGACCGTGAGGGCTTCACCGTCCCATACCGGGAGGTCTCCGTCCTACTTGTCAGGGGCTCACCCAGCCCCATGTCATAGGACTAGTTAATCCCGCTTGGCCAGTTAACCTAAGCGTTATTCATAGGGTCAGTTAGGGCATGGATTTGTCCTTGGGACTCACAGGTTGGGTGGAGAATCCATATATGTGCATCAGGACAGCATGCAGGGTATTACATACTGAAATACTCCCATGCCCTTGGTAACAAACCACTGCTTGATGCTCCTTGATACTCACTCAATCCCTTCTATACTGCCCTCCCCTGCAGATCCCTGGAGCTGCCCCAATTTCAGCAACTTGAGGGTTAGTTAATGCCTGACCCAGCGCTGTGATGTGTATAATGCCCTCAAGACCCTCTTTTGTCCACACAGCACTTTCAAGTCTTGGCAGAACCCATCTGCATGGTTATAGCCATTCCCTACCTACCAGTCATGAAACAGGGAGACTGCATGTTTTAAAATTAAAACTATAAACTCCCATTTATTTTCCAGTCTTGAGAAGGGAAGAAATCATTTATTTGAATATGATCTGCGTGTTGAAATTCCAAGTCCTCCTTGGAATGTACACATAAGGCTGAATGTATGATTTCCGGGTGTGTGTTTTTTCGCAAGGGAGTGAAACCTTGCTGACACTTAGTAAAGTACTTTGAATACGAAATTCTTCCAAGTCTACTTAATCTGCCTTCTAAGTGTGAGTTCCTCAAATCCTTCATTTTATAGGATTTTTAAAAGTGACATGCTTTAATCAGATTTCCCATTTGTGTGGTCATCAGTCAGGTGGCTTAAAGGAGGAATGGAGAATGTGAGTTAAATTGGACAGTTTGTGAATCAAAAATGGTTAAGAGAGGGGTGCCTGGTTGGCTCAGCAGGTAAAGCATGTGACTCTTGATCTCAGGGTCGTTGAGTTCAAACTCCATGTTGAACATGGAGCCAACTTTTATTTATTTATTTTTTAAAGATTTTATTTATTTATTTAACAGAGACAGACACAGTGAGAGAGGGAACACAAGCAGGGGGAGTGGGAGAGGGAGAAGCAGGCTTCCTGCTGAGCAGGGACCCCGACGCGGGGCTCGATTCCAGGACCCTGGGATCATGACCTGAGCTGAAGGCAGACGCTTAACCATCTGAGCCACCCAGGCGCCCACATGGAGCCGACTTTAAAAAAAGCTGGTTAAGAGAGCTATTTGATTGCAGTATAACCCTCATTTTGAAAATAAAGTAAACAGAGCTCAGAGAGGTTAAGTAGCATACACTCAAAGATAAACAGGTGGTAAAAAGCGAAATCCTGCCCTAGCAGCACGACCCCATCCAGCATTCAGATCTTTGTTTTTAATTCCCATTCTCCACTGAAAGGAACCTGGGCTTCTTGGAGAAATGCCTGGCTGGTTCCAGAACTAGAGCAATAAATAGACCAGACAAGCCTGGAGCATCACAAAGTGCCAGAAATGAGGAAAGTGTTCAAAAAGCCACAGCAAAAGGGCCAACTGACTGCTCCCTGTGCCTAACCTGGAAAGATTCGCCAACAAAATAAAGAATGGAGTACTGGGTTGTAATGCAAAGTATAAATTAAATATTCGGGAGTCCACGCTGATATAATTAAATGACCGAGTAAGTAAACAATGGAGTTTTCTTTATGTTATTGCCTCTTGAACTTAAACCCTCAGGACAGAACTCTTCCTTTAAAGGACTTTTGATCCAGAGGGGGGATTCAAAATTCGAAGCACTTAATGGATGAAGCAAGGCAGTGTATATCTCATGACATTTTGCACTAAAATCTGTGTTGCAGGTGCCCAGTGAAGCCAGGACTGAAGCGAACTGCAGCTGTCAGGGAGACAGGTATTCAGCAAGGTAGGAAGGACTTAGGTGAGTAATCGGAAGCAGGTGAGATATGACAGGTAACATCCGATTGGACGTATGAGAGGATGCCGAGGTGTAGGTGAGGAGGGACTAGGTCAGGAGGAAACCAGCTATGTGCTGTGTATTTATTTACCTACATAGATGAGAATGGTTACTGATGATAGTTGTATGTATATCCCTTAGTCCAATAGATAATAGATGAGCAATTTCCTGTTTTAGCTGGCTTGCTTTTGGAAGAAGAGGTGCAGGTGCATAAGCATCTCTGACCTAGAGGACAGAGTGGGGCTCAGGCCAACAGCCAGGGAGAGGAGGTTCTGCACATCTTTCCTCACATAAACAAAAAAGGGCATGCATCTCTTCACTGGCACCCAAAGGGGCTGGTCTAATTGGCAAGTCAGCCTGTTATCACACTAGTAGGAATAAAAAGAAAGGAAAGAAATAATTTAATTGCTTATATAATATCATTAGGGCTAAAATGACCTTGATTCCATATTCCTTGTATGTGTCCACAATTTTAATTAGTCATAATAGGTTCTAGGCATTAAAGACAATAATCTTTCTCCTTTGATTTGTGATTAACACTTGAAGTGAAATGAATCTCTGTTTACCTTATTGTTGAGCAACCTACAGGAAGTTGAGGATGGGTACGTGTGAGAGAAGCTAAATTATAGTTATGTGTCAGGTGAGACTCACAGTTAGGAGTGCCCGATGAAAATGCTTAGGAACAGCCAATAACATGGTGATCACAACCACACTCCCCACCTTGTAAGCTGGGAATACTAACCTGCTCCTGAGCTCTCCCTAAGATTCCAGTGTACTATCAGTAAGGGATTATTAAAAATGCAACTGCCCCGTTGAAACGTTTCTCATCCTATTGCTTCAACTTAGTTGACTATCTGATGCTGATCAGTGTGGTTGGGCTAACTCTACAATATTGGGAAGACCACCTTGTTGAGTTTAGTAGCTCGACATAAGGAAAGTAGCACTGAAATTAATCAACAGAATTAAGATTTTTCATTTGGGTCTTCTGCCTCTGTCCAAAACGCATTGCTCAGGGTGGCAGGGCTGAGTCCAGCTATACGAAGAAATGTATACACTTTGGGCCATATGGTAACAAATCTTTGGTTTGATATTTAAGTCATCACACAGATTTAAGGTCATAACTCTCAGTTTCCTTTCTTTGATTCTCTGAATGGAAAAATGCAGGATGAAAATTAAGAAGTCTGTAGCTCTAAAATTCATTGGCATGAACAAATATTTGACATTCCCAAGAAAGAGAGAGAATCCTAGAGATTATGCCACTAAGCTACAGCTGGATTGTTATTTGTCTGCAATTTTAAATCCTGGCTGTTAAAATTAATTACATTCAAGGAGCGTTTATCAGAATAAAAGTCTCAGATGTGATATTTTTAGTCTCTGGAATTAAAGTGGCACCCATAGGCCAATAGATCACATTGAAAACAGCCAGGTTTGCCGTTTCGAGTTCTTTAAACAGACTTATTCTGATTGTAACAAAAACACCCATAAATCTATGCACATATATATTGATCTTGGCTTCCTCTTAAAAATGACTCTGTCCTAGTAAGTTGGCATATTTCATAAACAAACCAACAAATTATTGATCTATCATATACTCTAAAAGTCCTATGAAGAATCTAGGTTGCTTTTAAGTTCATACTGCACCTAAGGGAATGAGAAACTCTGAAATGAAAAATAGATATTTAAAGAGAAGCATGGAAGATATATAGCTGTCTCCTTCTGCTTCTTTCTGACCTCCTATTGTGATTCAATCTGTGTGTACCACATCCCACAATGTATCTACTGATATGGCAGTTAGTACATCAGTGCTGTTTCTTCCAAGAGGCTGTGGTAATTAAGTTACTACACTTAATAATTTCTTTCTGAGGAAGCCTGTCTAGCTATTCCTTTGCTTAAACAAAAGAGGTGTAGATTAATGTATTTGTGGGTATGCTCTGTGAAAGTCTCACAGTGGAAATAGGTAAAAAAAAAACAAAACAACACATTGTTTTTATTAACCTAGTCTAAAAAGGATATTACTGTGAAATATTTTATTAACAAAATTAAAATGATAACTGATACATGAATTCTGGTATGAATGAAAGGAGGATGCCTATCCATCTTTTCATCAGACAGGTTTTTCATAGGAGTGAGACGGGCTCTGGCAGAGGCTCAGGATGCTAAGACAACATTGATTATTGATTATAAAGATTGCGATTAATATGAGGAGAGTCACTTGGTTTTTGCTAAAAGCTGGGGTAAAATTATAGGGTCTTGACCTGTTTTTGAAAATCATAGTTACTTTTTTTTTTTTTTTTTTTTTTTTACGTCTAAACACTGTCTTCTGTCTTTGGGAAACGGGAAACAGAAAGTCAAATGCAGGCAGATGACTGAATAGATCTTAATGTATGTTAGAGCATGGTAAGTGACGGGAAGCAAAAGAATTCATGGAGCCCAGTCAGGGTGCTAGGGGAGTCTGGGGTGGGGGCGGGCAGGTGGCAACATAATTCAGTGTGGTCAGGGTAGAGGCGTTTGGGAGGGAGGCATGGGAACAAAGCCTTTAAGCAGGTGAAATGTCAGTCATGTTTCAGGAAAGGGTGACCATGGCAAAGACATGGGAGAGCAGAGTGTGAGGTCTGGTCAAGGTCGTCAGGGGCCAGTGTGGGTGCTGACTGCATGAAGGAAAGCCGTAGGAGGGAGATCTGAGTGCTAGGCTGCACTGAGGGCATGTTGGAGGCACCCGGACCGGCCAGCGCAAGGACTTCAATGTCCACGGAGCGGCATGCAGAGCTTTGTCTGCGAAGGGTCCCGCAGAGAAGCAGGAAGGCCATCTGGGAGCTGCGGCAGGCACCCAGATGCAGGTGGTTGTGGCCCACGCCTGTGTCCCACGTGGGTGAGAGCTCCGGGTGGCGACAAGGGGTCAGATTCTGGGGATAACGGGTGGTTGAGTCGAAGGGGCTCCTTCACCTCCCGGTTGTGCAGTGTAAGGAAAGAGGGGTGGGGGTGCCATCCAGCTTTCTGGTGTGAGCAGCCTCAGAGTCAGGAGTGTCCTCTGCTGAAGGAAGGGCCACAAAATAGGTCTGGGCCCGGGGAGTGGGGCGGGGACTGGGAAGCTCAGTTTTGGTCTTGCGCATTTTGAATGAGATGTCTGTCAGACATCAGGATGGGAGTGAGGAGTGGGCGCTGGGCTGTCTGGAGTTCAGGGGCAGATCCCAGCGGGCAGCAGTTGGGTGTCCTGGGTGTAGAGGCACATTTAAAGCCAACAGAAAGGGTGAGGTTGCCATGGAAGTAAGTGTAGAAGTGTGTGGATCCTGCGAAACATCTTTGAGATCTGAAATCTAAACACATTCACACAAAATCAGTCATATTTGTATGTAATAAGGAATTTACCAAGCTATATGGTTTATTTGGGATGATGACTGCTATTTTTCACATGTGTAAACATAAAGCAACCCAATATCCATCCCTAGCACTTACCCTTCTGCAAGGCAAACATGAACACAAGCTCCTAGGAACTCAACGGTGAGAGGAGTTGGGTTATTTTAGGCCGGCACATGTCGGCTAGACCGAATCCCAGGATATTCCACACAGACATACACAGTTCCAAGAATGAACTTCATTAGATAAAATAAAGTCATTTTATGACTTACAATGGCATTGAAAGGAATAGTTTCTCACATCAGATCAGACTTCATTTTCTGGGGTGGGTGTTTCCTTAGCAATATGTCCGTGGGCAAAACATTGAAGCGTGCTTCTAACTGTCAACTACTTTGGCTATGACCAGGAATCATAATATTTACATCAACTAAATTGTAGTAGAAATAACCATTTTCAACTTTCACTATTACATTATCAGCTGGTCTTTGATAAAAAAAAATAAAATTTAGAAACTTTTTCATATTAACAAAATATAAGATGTTTTGGTTATTATTTAGGTATGGATTTGTAATTATTTCAAAGGCTCAAGGTCGGGGAATATGGTGGGTAGATTATAGATATCTTGATAATCCAGATAGTTTTCACAAGCTACACTGCATCCATTTGCTTACATTCTTTACGCTTACTATAAAAACAAGATTGTTCTCTAAGGATTGAGTAAAGAACATTCTACATTCCATTATGACATAAATGTTCGATATGTTACTCAGAAATTCTATATTTTGTCAGTTCATTCAGTGTATCAGTTTCTGAGGAGGTTATGTTAAAATCTACACTATGTGAATTTATCCATTTCTTGTAACTTTTTTACTGTTCTGCTTTTTATAGTTTCTGTTAGGTACATACAGATCCAGGGAAAGCTGTATCTTTTACCTGGAATGAAATTTTTATCGTGATGGAATGATGCCTGGCTCTGTTGCTTACAAGTCTGTTTTGTCTAGCATAGATTCACCAACTTCTGTTTGGTTACTACTTGCCTGATATGAGATTAGGGCTTTGGGAGGGATTGTGTTTTTGTTCATTTTATCTATTTTTGATTTTTTGGTTTAATGGGAAGTCCCCGTGTTTTAACAGGAAATGCAACCCATTACATGTATTGTTCTCACTAACTGTCTTAGGTTGGATGCTCAGTAGCAGCCCCTGGAGGGGCAGGAGGCCGAACAGGAGTGGGGATGAGCTGGATGGAAGGTCAGTTTAGCTCAGTTCTTTCAGGGACATATGGAGAGCAGAGAAACTGAGCTCAGAGCTGTCCAATCGGGAGCCCAAAGCTAGATCACTGTATAATCACATGTCTATTCTTCACTGGTAAAGTGCTGCCTGTTACTGACAGGAGGATGAGATGGAGGTCACCCACAAGAACATCCTGGTCTCGCACAAGGGTGGCTCTGAGTGGGAGAGGCAGGGGTGTGGGCTGTTGGTGGCAGGGCAAAAGTCATGAAAGGATCTGTGAGACTGTGGGCAGAGATCCCACATTTTCAGTCACACTGATATGTTCTTCCACTGTCTTAGGTATACTCTATTTCTTACCGTTTTGCCGTCTTCCTCTGCTTTTTCCTATCTGTAGGATCCATTTATCTATCACCTATCTATCTATCTATCTATCTATCTATCTATCTATCTATCTATCATCTATCATCTATCTGTCATATATTTATCCATCTATTTATTTTTTCCAGACACAAGTTTGAAAATATAAATTATTTATATTTTAGGTAATCTTAAATGATTAAAATACTCATGTAACTATGTCTAAAGTTAATCAATATAATAAATAAATATAGCAAATCTCCCCCTAACTGATAATTGGTGAGAGGCACGTAGGAAGATGTCATTCTGAAAAACCTCCCCATTTTGGGTGTCACTGTTGTGTAGTATTTTATTTTCATTTTTTAAAAAAAATTGGGAAACAACTTCATGTTATTATTGTGTTTTTTTCCAAGATAATGGTTACTTGGACTTATTGGGGAAAAAAGGTCTTTGTTTATTTGATTATTTTCATTTCTCATATTCTTACTCTTCTATCTTTATTCAATTTCCTCAAAATTCATCCTTTAGAAATTCCTACAGAAAAAACGTACGGCCTGGATGTTTCCTTTGTTTAAAAGATGCCTTTATTTTGCTTGAATTTACTGAGTACATGATTTTATATTGAGACATGTTTTCTATCAACTCTTTCATGTTACCATCGGATGGACTGTGGACTCCAGTAATTACTGCTGTTGTCCGGTATGTGCTCAATGTCACAGTTTAAATATTTTAGTTTATATTTTATAAATTTAATGTATTGGCTTTTTTTTCCCCCAGTACTCCAATACTCCCCAATCTGTTGGCTTATTTTACTAATGCTTTAAAACTCAGAAGATTAAGAATTCCTCATATCAGTGAGATCATATGCTACATGTCTTTCTCTGATTGACTTATTTCCCTCAGCATAACACCCTCCAGTTCCATCCACGTCGTTGCAAATGGCAAGATCTCATTCCTTTTCATGGCTGCATAGTCACTGTGCTTGACGCACCCTTCCGCATGTGGGGACGGCTGTGAGATGAACAGTCACCTCGGCCCCAGCCCCACCGGGGTCACAAGGCTCCGTACATCCATAGCGTGGGTCCTTCATGTTCTGTAAGAAGAGAACGTTTTCCCCTCTCCTTAACTCCGAAGAGAGCTGTGCCTGGGTTCAGCTGCGGGAGTAAATTATTGTGAGCTCAGAGAGAGAACTCCATGATGCCAATGAGAGAATTTTTGAAAACCACTTCACTTGTCTCTTGGAAATCAGTAAGAACAAACTTTTAACTGCACAACCTATGTGAGAAGCTAAATACTCTTCAAGTTACTGGTTTGAGATGAAATTGGGGATAATGAAATAGGAAAATAAAACAGCATAAATAAATACATAAAAAAACACAGAAACAAATGCACATGATAAGCTTGGGCATGTTGGTGAAGTAGCTTGTAAAAAGAAGTGACTCCCCACCCCCCAGTTTAAATATAATTAAAATACATATTTCAAAACATCTTAAGAGAACTCATGGGTGGCCATTCCTAGATTCAGCTATACCTATACATAACGAACATAGTTAAGAAAGCATAATATCCCCAGGAGTAATCTTGTGAAGATGGGTGTGGATCTTGGGTATGTATTAGGTTCTCATATATATTCTTTTCTCACCTTTTTATAAATGGAACTCAACTATCTAAACTCCTGGAGCTCCCAGGTATCTTTCTGATAGGACCCTATGAATATTTACTCTTACAAGATCTTTGTTTAAAGGCTTACACTGAATAAAATTCTCAGTCAAGACTTTTCAGCTATCAGAATTATTCCAGTCTGCTCTAAATGTGATTTATTAGTATTATCAACTTACATGCTTATTGCTCTTATTACCACTAATAATATGATCGCAATGTGAGGTTTTGGTTTTTATTCAATTTCATTTAGAAAAAAAAAAGGACAAAGAAAAAACCCTGACCTTTCTTGCTGTCAAGCCTACCAACTTGTTAAATAATAATTTATTTAAGCTTTCTGGAATTTCTCTCCATGGCAACTACAAATATGAGTTTCTTATGTGATTATTTTGCATGAGAAATATGTGGATTTCAAACACAGATATTCTATTACTCAGTACATTCACATTTTTTGTTACATTTGGAAAAATGTGTTAGCAATTTGGCAACCATTTAAGCTTTATTCAGTTTTTGAATTTTTGACTAAAAGCTCAGAGTCTTGTGCTACAGACATCACCGTGGGAGCTGAAAGTACCCTGAAGCCCGTCACATCACTCTGTGAGCGCGTGGCTGTCTCCCACCTGCACTTGGTCATAATTCCTGGCTCCCTTTATTTAGAAACCTCGCTAGCAGCTAGTCATGAGAGAGTCCACCTTTATTGAGTGATGCCAGGTACAGGGGGTTTGAAAGCCTAGAAAACAGAAGGAAAGTGGATCATTTCAGTGCTCTAAACTCTAATTTGACTATTAGAGGAAATCCATGGTGAATAAACGGCGAGTGACCAGTGAAGGGATTGGTGCATTTGCAGAATGAAAGTTTGTCTTTATGAGTAGAAGCATGGAACAATAGAATTCACTTCTCTTTCTTTTATAATGTTGAATGAAACAGTCAAGAGCCTCTGCAGAATTCTTCTGTTTCCTGCGGCTACAAACCCTGAGAATCCCCAACATGTGACATTGTGTGGCAGCTGCACATTTGATACATTGAAGGTCACCGTTTGTGGAAAGCATTGGTGCAGATAGAGGCTACAAAGCCCAGCAAAAATTTCCCTTGCAGTTGGCTACTGTCAAAGGTCAGTACTAAGACTCACCTGTATCTTTCTTTTAAATTTGTTTCCGCCAGTTTCGTGGGCATGTGATAGCATTCCGAACTTGTTTCCATTTTCATTTTTGATTGCTTATGAGGCTTGCACTTTCTTTTTAAATGTTGCTATTTATTCTTGGTATTTCCTTCTGTATATGGTAAATGCTTTTGTATCAATCACTTATGAGCACTTATCCAGGGGAATTTTTAACTTTGGATTTTTTATTTGGTTCTTTATTTTTTTTTTAGTACTCTTTGTTCTGTTGCTTTCCTTTTCTTATTTGAGTTTTTAAAAATTTATGTGTTTATTTTTGTGGGAGTGTAATTGACACGCAATATTATATTAGTTTCAGGCGAACAACAGCATGTTTCCACAGTGTATACATTTCAAAATGTTCACCCTGATGTGTGTGGTTACTCTGTGTCTTTCAACCAATGCACTTGCCCCTAGTGGTCTAAGTCCTGAGAAAGATAAGTTGTCTGGGACATTGCGGAGTTCTGATTATGACTTCTAAGACCAGTGGTGTTTGGAATTGTCAATATGTTAACCAACCTCAAGCTTGTTATTCTTTTCCTAGACCATGCTAGCATTGAATTCGCAGGACATACTCTTCTTGGTAAGTTCTCTTAAGTAAGAAACATCTCACCAAGCCCTGTGGATCGACAGTGAATGCTCTTTCAGTTGCTATAATTTACGTTTCCTGATCTCACTCTACCTATTTTCCTCTGTAACATGTTGCAAGGTCTTACTGTATTAGCTTAGGTTTCAAAGCCAAAAAAGGTTTAATCTTACAATTTGTGTGCCGTATTCTCCGAGGAAAAAGTTCCTCACAGTAAGAAAGAATGAGACTGTTTAAGATCTCTCTCTACTTCTGGACAAGGGCAGATTAATTGAGTATAATGTTGAGTTAGAGGGAGAAATATTAAGCCTGAAACAATCTCAGAAGTCCCTCAAGACTGACCTAAATGTGTAATTTGTGTTTTCCCTGCTGAGCGCAGCCAAAGAAACTCATTTTTTTTTCTGTGATGAATATCATCCTCCTAGCCTCTGACTCATCTGTACTTTCAATCAGGTACCTAAAAAAACACACACGTTCTCCTTTCTGTTCTTTAACAGATTTTTATCACCACTATTTGCACCCGTTTTCTTTATATTTTTAAATGGGTTCTTTATATTTTTTCATTTTTATATTTTTTATATTTTTTCATTAAGCACTGCTGCTTTGTATGGCTCAGAAGTAGGACTGATGTCTGCTGGTGCAAAGGCAAAACATTGCTTGTGACTTGAGTCCTCGGCGTCGATTTTAAACTAAAATGAACCAAGAAATAAGAAAATGCTTAAGTGGGAAGAAACAATCACAATGACCTTCCTCTGTTACTGTCTGCCCGTTTTTGCACGTGGCTGGATGATGGTCTACCTATCATCTGTTCAGCAAATGCAAAGGGAAAGCCTAGCTCACAATGAGAATTTACACGGAGATTCTTAAACAGGTGATGTAAAGCAATACTTGGAACAGTAGTTACTTAGTGAGTGCATCTGACTCATTAAACTGTGGTCCCAAGCTTCACTGTACACGGGATGGTGCATATAAATTAGAATAGCATTTTTCACTGAATCTTGCTTCACAGTATCTAGCATATGCAACATTTGGCATGAAGATTTTCACTAATTGAACATTCACTAAATTCCTCTGGGTCAGATACCTTTTTTCAACAATATGTAAAAAAGACCTTTACACTTTGTTCTTTGTAGAAATAATAAAACAAATTCCTGAACAGAACTGAGCTTAAATTTTGCAATAAGCTATGATAAACTTATTATATATACAGATGTATAAAAACTGTGGGAAAATACAGAATGTTTCTATTCTCAACTAATTTGAACAGTATTATTTTGAGTCCTTAAGTGAAAAAAATGTAATTATATAAATTAGGTGCCACTTTTTCATGAGAAAATGTAATGCAGTCTTCCTTAATTAAAAAATACTAAAGGGGCGCCTGGGTGGCTCAGTTGGTTAAGCGACTGCCTTCGGCTCAGGTCATGATCCTGGAGTCCCGGGATCGAGTCCCGCATCGGGCTCCCTGCTCGGCAGGGAGTCTGCTTCTCCCTCTGACCCTCACTCCTCTCATGCTCTTTCTCTCATTCTCTCTCTCAAATAAATAAATAACATCTTTAAAAAAAAATACTAAAAACAAATTGTGCCATAAAAACCCAAATTAAATTTACTTCTGCATAAAGTTATGTCCAAATAAATAAGAATAATGCTGATATTTGGATTAAATAAGAAATTAAAATGTAGCAATGCTTTAGAAAGATCTCTGAGCATTCTCTTTGTCATCCAATCAATTTCAAATTTTCTTTTTGATGGTAACACACAGGTAAATTCCTAAGGTCATATTTTACAAAGCTATAAATGTGTAAGTTTCTTGGCCAGAAAGTGGTAAACTAACTCAAGCAATACCTGAATTTTCTGACTCTGGAGTAACCATGTCATGTCATTTCCTTTGTCCTCAGCTTCATTTGTTTACCTTTGGTGATGTTTTGCCTTTAATGCAGACTCACATTATAATCAAAAATAAATCTACAAGGAGACAAATTTAGAAAATAATTCTCCATAGTTTCAAAGAGGCCGAAGATTTCCACCACCAGAAAAATGATCAAATCTTTCCTTTTTCAAGCCGGATTGCCCTGAGGCCTGAAGAGTTCACATGGTTATCTTCTTTCAAATATCTCCTAAATTGTCATCTAGGCCAAAGTTTGTACATGATTAGACTGCAGAGCCTTTGGATCTAAGTGTTTACTGTATGCATACATCCAAAAATAAATACTTTAAGTATCTCAGTTTGTGAATGGCCTCTTGCTTGTTCAATTGTTCATAATTTTTTTTTTTTTTTTCTATTCTTTTTATTGTTTAGAATTTCAGTCAAACGCTTGAAGACATTCTCTGGGATGTTCCATTCTCTCATAAGTGTCTTCAAAAAGTGGTGGCTTGAAGTACTCGCTTTGATGCAGTTCACTATTTTTATACAACATTAAAAGCACCGCTTTGGAGATTTCTGGCTGAGTCCTTCTCAACAACACGTGTGGATGTAACAGGCAAAGATCTGCTGTAGGGTGTGAGGCATCTTTCCTCCCCAAAGTGGCAAATCTAGGAGTCTGTGTTAGACACCCTGGGCTCTGTATCAAGGCATCGAGTAGCTTGACTTTTCACTAACCTGGTATTTTCCCCTGCGAAAGAACTTTTCTTAGTTTGTAAGATATTAATGTATGTGAACTTTTCAAAATATAAGAATTTGTCTTTGATGCCACTTGAGTTTCTTTAATAAATGAAAAGGAGGAGTCGGTCCACTGAACTGAACATTCTTTTCTCAGTCGTAACCTGGAGGGAAGTGATATTGCGTCATTTGTCCTGTGACCTACTACCAGGAATTAGTAGAGATGTCGATGGTATTAGAACTCACTTCATCATTCAGCAGTGGCCCTGACTTCTTGGGTCACTCATTTATTTATTTAAGAAACATTTGCATATGGTTTCACTTATTTGTGGAACATAAGGAGTAACATGGAGGACATTAGGAGAAGGAAGGGAAAAATGGGGTGGGAATTAGAGGGAGAGATGAGCCATGAGAGACTATGGACTCTGAGAAACAAACAGGGTGTTAGAGGGAAGGGGGAGGGGGAATTGGTTAGCCCGGTGATGGGTATTAAGGAGGGCATGTACTGCATGGAGCACTGGGTGTTACATGAAAACAATGGATCCTGGATCAACACATCAAAAACCAATGATGTATTGTATGGTGACTAAAATAACATAATAAAAATAAAAACTACAAAAAAAAAAAAAAGAATATAGTGCTGAATCCAAAAAGAAAAAGAAACATTTGCTAAGTGTCTAAGAGGTTCTAGATACTGAAGATATAATGATGAAAAAGAAAATGCTTGCTTTGAATAGCCTCATGGACCATATGTTCTAATATGGGAAGAAAGAATGGAAAACCAAAACTTAACAAGATTTCTTGCAAAAATGCAACTAAGAAGAATTTAGTTGAGTAGAAAGATAGGAAGTGAAAGGGGCGGGGTTGGGCGGGCCAGTTTGGTATCTCCATCTCTTTACTTTGCTCTCAGACACAAAACAAGGCATTTCCCCCCAGAACATGTGTCTACACAAATGATTCTCTGTGCGTGGTTTGTTTTGTTTAGCTGTGGCAGGAAGAGATTCAAAGAGGCTTCATAAAATGATTTGGGACTGGAGATAATTTAGGTTTCGGTAGCACATTCATCACTTCAACCTGATTCTATTGCTCACAAAACTATGTAAGCCGTTCAACAGCTACGGAGGATGTTGGCAAAACATGGCCATCCTGGAACACCAATTCCCTGGCATTCCATCGCAAAGGAGAAGCATGGTAATGTGAACAGACACATCAACATTATTACATTTTCCTTGATGCCTTGGGCATGGTCTAGCATCAAGTAAGAGGCATAATCATGATGACAACGACCATGCCAATACATGGACATGATGATCCCTGAGTAGCCGGTTGTCTGTGAGGCTGGGATAATTTGTGGTTCTCATTCTGGTTCATCATTCTCGTTCTGCCTCACTGCTGTTTGCTCAGGGAAGGAGCTGATGGTCTCCTTCCCAAACTGGAACCATAAGCTTGTTCCAGAGGGACTTACCCATGTGGCTCGCACTTGTTCCTCAGTCTGGTCAACCATGTCATACAGAATTTATCTTGGGGGTTACACAGTCTCTTTGACACCAGTGGCACAAATTCTATGAACCATATTTCTATGGTTGTTCTTGTTGTGGGGTTATCGTTGCTGTTTCAGAAATCTCTACCAATGCAAATATCAGAGTTGTGCTTCTCTTACCAGATAAACTTGCTCGAATAATGCCTTTGGTAATAGTGCTCTCTGTCTTTGTGCCTCCATAAGTGCACAATCATAGAGTAAAGATGTAATGTGTCCTAGCAGTACACTAGTCAATGAAAGTGTAATGAAAAGTAAGACATAAAATGTGAAAAATAAATAGAATACAACCTTGTTTTTATGAAATGGACAATGGCACAAAAATGTCTTCATATCAATGAGTGTATTGCATTTGTGCATATATGAATATGGAGGAAAATAAAGAAAGTGATTAGTGTCAGTGATTAGCTCTGGGCTCACCTGCCACAGGATAATTTTGTGGAGGGACTACGGAGTTCTTAAATCAGAATTGCATCCATATTAGTGGCCTTTGAGACTTTGTTCGGGAAAAAACGTAAACCGTGGAGAAAAATGATCAGTATGGCTTTAGTTAAAAGAAAACAAAAGACGAAACTAAATTCACAAATCTCCCTCAAATCACCCCCCCATAGTGGAACATTACATCAAAAACTAATGATGTATTGTATACATAAAAAAAACAACAACAACAAAAAACAACTAATGATGTGTTGAACATAAGAAAATAAAATTAAAAAAATGAAACAACAAAAAAGAGTAAAGCGACCTAGCCAAGAGAAGGCAAGAATCACAGAGAACATGTAAGAGTCTAAAAAGAGATTTAAATTTGCTGATGGAATTAAAATGACTTAATAGGTGTAGGGAAGAGTAGAATCCACATTGCAGAATATTGAAATGCTGACACATACGTTGGGTAGTAAAGTGTGGGAAACCATGATGAACGAGAGGTTTGCAGTTGGAAGGTAGGGATGCAGATCCACAAATGACAGATTGGTTTCTTTATGAACAGCATTCAAATAAAGTTAAAAATATAAAGTTACACACTCTAGTTTCTCCATTAGAAGACAGAACTAACTTGCAGATGAAAAGTCCTTATCAAATACCCGAATGAAGGAGGGTTTTAAAATTCCAATGTATGTGGATATGATACTTTGCTGTTAGCAGGAGAAGTTTATGTTATAATTTCAAGGATAACAAGAAATGACTCAGAATTATATACTGAGTTAGTAATATAGACCAGACGATCTATTCTACAATGGGCAGGAAAGACATCAAGTAAGTTGTTAATTCATGAGATACATATTGTGGAATCAGAGAGCTGGGAAAAAAAAAAAAAAAAAAAAAAGCAAGAATGTAAAAGGATTTGTATTATTTCAACCATAAAAAGAAGGGAATCCCCAAATTCTACAGACAAAGTAAAAATAAGTATAAGAGAAATGGTAATGCAGTCCTATCTTTGAGTAAAGCATTCTTCTAAAAGCTTGAGCTCATTAAATCCTCAGCCTTGGTTAAATGGATGGCAGGAGAATCTTTTGTCGGCCACCTCGAAACATGTGACAATATTCACTCTTTTCTAGTTTGGCCACGGGCCTATTCCACCCTAAGAAACCAGACAAAGTAGTGCAAATTAAACCCCAAACCAGCTAAAACAAAGAAATAATAAAGATGAGAACTCAGTTGAATTGCAAAAAGAAAAGCAATAGAGAAAATCAATGAAGCAAAAGCTGCTTCTTGGAGAACTCTCTAGGTAGATTGATCAGGGAAATGAGAGAAGAGCCACAAACTCCCAAGACCAGGAATGAAGAAAAGCCATCATAGACCCTACAGGCACTGAGATGCTAGCAAAGAAGTATTACAGGAAACTTTATGCCTAAGAATGGGGCAGCTTAGATTAAATAAACTGAGTATCTTCGATAAATAAATTATCATGCTAATTAAAAAAGAAATAGATGAATATCAGTCACAGATCTTTTAAAAAAATGGAATTCACAATTTATAAACATCCAGCATGAGAACTCTAGGGCCAGGTGGCTTCACTGGAAAATTCTACAATTTAATGAAAAAATATTATCAATGCTACCCAAACTCTCACACAAAAAATGAGAAGAGGAGGGAACATTTCCTAAATGATTTATGAAAATATCATCCTAATATGTAAACCAGACAAAGACATTGCAAAAAAAAATACTACAAACCAGTATCTCTCATGAACATAGATGCAAAAATCTTCAACAAAATTTTGACAAATCAAAGCCAGAAATATCTAATAAGGATAATACAACACATACATGTTGCTTTATTACCTTAAGAACACACAGCCTAGGGATGCCTGGGTGGCTCAAATGGTTAAGCATCTGCCTTCGGCTCAGGTCATGATTTCAGGGTCCTGAGATCAAGCCCCGCATTGGGCTCCTGGCTCAGCGGGGAGCCTGTGTCTCCCTCTCACTTTGCCTCTCCCCCTGCTCATGCTCTCTGTCTCTCTGTCTCTCTGTGTCTCAAATGAATAATAATAAAAAAAAATCTAAGAAAACCCAGCCTGTTCAACATTTGAAAATCAGTCACTGCTGTTTACCATACCATCAAACTAAAGAATTCAAACAATATAAATATCTCAATAAATGCAAAAAAAAAAAAAAAAAAAACCCAAACCAAAAAACAACAACAAACTTCAAACTGACCAAATTAAAGTCTTCATGCTAAAATCTCTTAGAAAACTGGGAATATAAAGGAATTTCCTTAAACTGATATAAACATTCATATAAAACCTACAATTAAACTTATATTTATTTATTTGTGATTTCATTTATTTATTTGAGATAGATGGAGAGAGTGAGAGAGAGATCATGAGCAGTGGGAAGGATAGAGGGAGAAACAGACTCCCCACTATGCAGGGAGCCCGATGTGGGGCTCGATCCCAGGACCCTGGGCTCATGACCTCAGCCGAAGGCAGACACTTAACTGACTGAGCCACTGAGGAGCCCTAGATTTTTATTTAAATTACAGTATGAAGCTTTCCCTTATGACTGGAACAAAACAAAACAAAACAAAACAATGGTGTCTATCCTCACCCTCTTGTTCAATATCCTAATTAAGGTCCAAGCCAGCAGGGTAAGGTAAGGGAGAAAACAGTACAAATATTGTAAAATAAGTAAGTAACCTGTATCTATTCACAGGTGATATGATCATCTATGTAGACAATTCCAAAGAGTATAAAAACTAATGAAATTAATAATAGGGTTTAGTAAAGTCAAAGAATGCCAATCAATGTACTAAAAAAGTCAAATTTAAATTTAAATTTAAAAGTGACATTTACATTATTTACAAAAAATCTTAAATATATAGATATAAATCTAAGAAATTATGTGCAAGATCTCTGTGAATTGTGCAAGACTGTTGAATCACAGATCTGTACCTCTGAAACAAATAATGCAATATATGTTAAGAAAAAAAAAAAGAAGAAGAAGATAGCAGGAGGGGAAGAATGAAGGGGGGGATATCGGAGGGGGAGATGAACCATGAGAGACTATGGACTCTGAAAAACAAACAGGGCTCTAGAGGGGAGGGGGGTGGGAGGATGGGTTAGCCTGGTGATGGGTATTGGGAGGGCACGTTCTGCATGGAGCACTGGGTGTTATGCACAAGCAATGAAAAACTAATGATGTAATGCATGGTGATTAACATAACAATAAAAATTTAAAAAAGAAATTATGTGCAAGATCTTTATGTTGAAAGTGAAAATAGAGTGTTGAAATAAATCAGAGAAGACATAAATGGAGAGACACGCTGTATTCATGTACTGAGTAATACTACGATTTCCACTCTTACCAAATTCATATATAAGTTCAATAAAATCCCAACCAAAATTCCAGGAGACTTCCTTTTGTTGAAATGACCAAGCTGATTCTCAAATTTACATAGGAATATGAAAGATAAGAAAATTCAAACAGGGGCACTGGGTGGCTCAGTTGTTGAGCGTCTGCCTTCAGCTCAGGTCCAGGGTCCTGGGATTTAGCCCTGCATCGGGCTCCCTGCTCAGCCGGAAGCCTGCTTCTCCCTCTCCTACTCCCACTGCTTGCGTTCCCTCTCTCGCTGTGTCTCTCTCTGTCAAATAAATAAAATCTTAAAAAAAAAAGAAAGAAAGAAAGAAAAGCCAAACAATTTTGAAAAAGAAATACAGAATTGAATGACTCGTATGACTTGATTTCAAGATCTACTATAAAGCTCCAATAACTAATGCAGTGTGATACTGATAAAGAGATAGAATAGAGATCAATAGGATGAATCTCTAAATAATTATACAAAGTGAAAGAGGACAGCCCCCCAAAAGTATATATCGTACAAATCCACTAAAATAAAAATTGTAGAAAATGTAAACTAATCTATAACAACAGAGAGGAGATCAGTGTTTCCGGTGAGGGTAAAGGAAGATGAAAATTTTGGGGTTCATATTCTTCATTGTGATTACAGTTTCATTGTTGTATTCATATGCCACCACTCATTAGACTATGTACTTTATGTGTAGTTTATTGTGTATCAAATATGCTGTAAAATATAGACTATAAACTGAGAAGATGTAGAAAAAATTGGGTCCCTCATGTGTTTACGATTGGATTAATAATTTTTTCTTTAACTGGTTTATCTATTTTTCTCCCAAAAGCATAGCCTAGAAAAAGAACTTGTATGCTGGGGCACCAAGAAGCAAGAGACAGGGAGGCAAGTGAGGTTAAACTGAGGTTGTGTTAGGGAGCTGACCACTGCTGTAGAGACAAGAGTACCTCAATTCCAACGTGAGTACTGAGAACCATGTGAAAAGGAGACATCGGGAGCTCCACATTCATCCACTGGCTCCCATCCTCTCTTGGTCCAGGGATGCTCTATAAGGCGTCGACTCCCTTGCTCTTCCAGGTTGTTCATGCATTAGAATGGCTGAGTGAGTGGCCAGAGTCCCACGGAGGAAGGGCAGAGACGTGGGATGGATAAGTGTGTCCACCTGGCTGTTGCAGGTCCAGCTACAGTGAAAATCTGGACAGAAAGTATATGAGGGGAAACCTGACAGGTATCCAATAAGATGGCACAGAGTCTTCCTTGGCACATGATTCATGACTCTCTCTGAAATTAATTAAGTAATCAGTTGATTTAATAATATCATGAGCCCACTGCTCAACTCAACCAGTAAAACATCACCAATAATATAGCAGCTCTGAAGGTGTTCCCCATCTACCCACTCAAACTCCCCAACTAGTCAAATCAACCCTGTCCTGATTAGTGGGTTCGTCACTCCCTTACTTTAAAAAAGTTTTATTACATATTACTCTATACCTCATTTTGGACTTAATGGAAATATATATTAAACATTATGCCATGGGACTTGTTTTTCACTCAAATTACATTCCTAAGATTCACACATATTTTTGCATGTAATTGTCGTTCAGGCACTATGCTGTTATTTGATTTTACATCGTCAGAACATACTGTTATCCATTCTCCTTAACTGGGCACTTGTGTTCTTACTGGTTGTACCTGTCAGATATTGCGCCTATGAACATCTTCGTGCGTGTTTCCTGGTCCTCATGTGAAATGTTTCTCTAGAAACAAGAAATGATACTGTATTGTGGTAGAGGGAGCGTAAACATACAAGGAAGTGCCAAGTGGTTCTCTTGATGATTCTGACCCCAGCCAACATCACATGGAGCAGAGAACTATCCAGCCGAGCTCAGTGAACCCAGAAAACAAGCATATTGTAGTGATTAAGTCACTAACTTTCTTATGTAGCGTCAGACACCCCAAATGCAAATAATTTTATTGCTGGGGCTCTTTGGTAAAACACATGCTGGAATCACCCGAATTAGCCATTTTCTAAAACGTATATAACATCTATTAATTACATTTAAAACAAGAAAAATTCTATCTACCAAATATCTTTATAAGATGTGGCTAATACAGAACACAGAGGCAAAATTTTTTCCAGACACAAATGTCTCATAAAAACCAAACTCATAGTTGTTGTATCAGAGACAAACTTAAAGTTTTTATTAGTTTCATGATTAAACAAGAAATAATTAAATGAAATGTACAAAGAATTACTATTGGAGAAGACAAACCTAAAGAAGTAATGAGATACATTTAACGATGTCAGTTTCAGGAAAAAGTGAAGTAAAATATAAATGATAATAGATTTACAATATTGATCTAAAATGCTCAACTAAAACAATGATATAGCAAAGTCAAGAGATTAAAACATATGTATAAAAAGTGAAAAAGGAAGGGCATTCTAACCCTGCAGACACAGTACCAACCATGAGATGAGTCAATAGTCAAAAAGCCCCTCGTGTGACTCCACACTTGCCTGAGACCATCTCGATAGAGCTCAAGAAGACAGTTGATCATATTCAGTATTCCTTCATGATTAAAACAAGCAAACAAACAAATGAAAATCATTTAGGAAGCTAGAAGAGGACAGTTCCTCAAAATTGTAAATCACCTCCATTTATGCAAAGTACCAACATCTTACTGCAGAATTCGGTTACTTTCTATGAAAGCAAAAACTAAGAATGTCAACTGTCCTCTTTATCACTGATCACTTTTCCAATTTTTTTAGATAACCATATATAATCAAAAAAGCAAATAAAGCACAACTTTCCATAAAGATGAGAAGAGCATGTCAGTGCATGCAGGTACCTTGAGATTCTTCAAATCTACAAAAAGAAAAAAAAATGGCCACGCAAAATTTAAAATAATGTAAAATTCAACCAGATGATCTATTGTGCAAAATAATTTGACAAAATTGAGCATTCTTTAATACTGGATATTACAATTTATGCAAATAAAGCAATGGTCATAATCCATAACTTATAATAGCCATGAAAGTAGAAAATACCCATAAATTTAAAACATACTCATAAATATATTTAACCAAAAGTTGCATAAGGTCTGCCTGAAGACAATTTCAAATTTTATCTGAAGGCTATGTATGGTTTAAATAGATAGGCATGACATGCTTTAAAATATTAAAAAAATATGCTTCAAAATGTTATATAGGTTTATATAGGTTTATATACAGATACGAGTTCCATCAAAACCTTTTTTTATTGATGTCCACTTAGATGTGACTATATAAGACATCGGTAAAATAGATGGTCAGAAAGCAACATTTTAAAAATAACAATCAACCATGTGTATGCCTGAGACTAATGTGCCATTGTGTGCCAACTATGCTAAAAAAATTAAAAATAAAAAACAAATGACCATCAAAAGCTCTTGAAAGCATAGTAGTTATCAAATAGATAACTGATATAAGAAACAACAGTGGATGGAACAGAAGAAATTAGTGGAACAAAACAAAAAATATATTCTTACCATTTTAATACTTTTAAATCGATTTTTATGTTTGTTTATGGTTTTCTAGCAGTGAAAAATTTGTATTGAAAAAACAGGTTAGCTATTTAGAAAAAATAAGTTTAGATTATTTGTTTTTTATAGTTCTCAAAAATAAGTTTCAGCTGTAATGTATATTTAATGCAACTATTAATGAACCACAAGGAGAGATGTATGAACATACACAGCAACTGGTGTTAAGAGGAATTTGCTAATCCAAAAGCCAATGGGAAAAAAAAAAGATGAAAATATTTTGATAGATTTGTCTATGCAACTTTTAATTTCTGAACCTCAAAAAAGACATTATAGTCAAAAGTCAGCATCAATAGTTACACAAAAGAATAAATCGAAGATAAAATCAGTACTATATAAAATATTATGCAAACTAAAAAGGAAAATGCAAAGAATCTCTTGTTAAAGACTTTAGTAAATCCTGAGTCCTTGGGTCTGAGACCCCCTACCACACACTTGTGAACGCACACACACGCACACACACACACACACACCCCCCAGGCCCGTAAAGATCTCTCTTGCTCTTGAAATTATTTAAGTGAAGAGACTCTGAGAATCCCACTCCCTTCAAATCCAGTCTGTGCCTGACCGGGAAATGTGTGGGACTGTCCCCTCTCACGCCTTTTTGTTTGGAAACTGTCTATTTGCTTTCGATGATCCTATGTTAAGAGAGGAGAAACTCTGAAATAAGGTTTTCAGGAACCGTCACCATAAGCTTATTTTATTTTCCTATGAGAAAAGCAATATGGGGGATATGGAGATCAAGCTGTCTACTGAGATCTCTATCATCTATTTATCATCTACCTGTTTATCCATCTATGTACCTATCTTTCTATGCATCATCTATCTAGAGACGGGGGAAGTACTTCAAAATTGGAATTATGGTTCATTTGGATATGTTCACAGAATTATGGATTGCTTTTGTTATTTTTTTTACGCTTTTCAGTATTTTTGCCTACTAAAAATATTTCAATAAACAGGTATTGCTATCATTGTGAGAATAAGAAACAATCATTTGTCTCAGTGCACTTTATTCTAGTATCCTGTAATTCCTTTGGTGTACAATTGTGCTAAACCTCTGAGTGCCAGGAGTTTGAAATCCATCAGTCAGAGACAAACAGTCCATTCATTTTAAAAGATTTTAGAAAAATATCATTTGTAGAGTGATGTAGTAGAAAGACCACTATAAACCTAGAACTAAATTTTATAACCCCAAATATTTTATTTACCTTTGATTTCATCAGAGCATTAATTTTCTCCAAAAATTATAGTAAAGAGTATGTTTTACTTTGCACAAATTATAATATGCTCATGCAAACTAGCACATCAATATTAATATTCGTTTGAGAGGAGTTTGGTGAAGGGGAAAGACCACTGGACTAGGGACCTGGGTATCCTCACTTCCCGGCCGCATAATCTGCCTGCGTGCAATATCAGGTCCTCTGAGCTGCTGTGTTCTTCAACAGGAAATACGGAAAGAAGGTTGAGGGTTTTCCAAACTCCTATTTCAGGATGAGGCACACACGGGTTATGTTAAAGTCAGACTCTTTCGCTGGTGCCGTTATGAGTGGCAGCTGAATCAAGGAAAACATTTTTTCCCCTTCAGTTTAAACATTAAGCTGGATTGTTTCCCTTCCCTATTGCTAGGGAATGGAAATGAAACTCTACAGTTAAAATGTAACTTGAAAGAATTTATGTGGTTCACTGGGTAATAATTGCAACATTTTCCATGGCCTATTAAAGAGCAATTTCTTTGGTTTTATTAGGTGTTTGAGAATATTTTGAAGGGTTTTTCCTGGTGTATCTTTTCTTCTCTTAATTTTCCTTTGAGTGGCATGATATTCCTATATTTCAATGGAGAAAGTGGAACTAACACGATAAAATGAAAATTTCCAACGCAGTTCTTTCACTGCTTATTTTAGCAGTTGTAATTGAAGAGAAACTAACCCTCCAATACTCTCGTGATTTACAATTTCCTTGAAACATATTGCTTTACATTTAACTTTTATTGATGAATAGAATTTTAAAAAAAAGAAAACCTGTCAGCTCATCCCTGCTCAGGGGTGTAATTAAAACGTTATCTTCTGAAATGTATCTGATATTGATACACAAACACAAGGAACATTCCATTTTCTTCCCTTTCCTGTTTTGCCATTGTAAATATAACTTGGCCGGAGATGTTCAGAACCATCACGTCATTTAGAGGAATCATTTTCTCTGTAAGCTGCATGCGTTTCACAATCACTATTAGGGGATGAAAGAGGTCGGGGTGAATCTGGTTGACATGGGGTCTTCAGACAGTAGCCCAGCCTCCGCTTCCCAGGCGCAGCCAGTAGGTGGCGGTACGAGACCACATTTGCGCCCTTAACGAGCTGGGCAGCTGCCCGTGTGTGAATCAACTCTTCCTGAACAATTGCCACCGATAAAAATCAGCTTTTCCTCTTAATTACTGCTAAGTGAATACCTTCTGATCTAGCAGTCAGATGGTAAAGCTGATTATTGAGACGGCAACTAACACTTCTGGAGAGCCAGAAATTCCCTGAGCCCTGCACAGAATATTTGCACGTACACACGAGATCCCACCTAAGCATTGCAGCAATACTGTGGCGTAAACACCCACAACTTTTTTTTTTTAAAGATTTTATTTTATTTATTTGAGAGAGAGAGAATGAGAGAGAGAGAGAGAGAGAGAGAGAGCACATGAGAGGGGGGAGGGTCAGAGGGAGAAGCAGACTCCCCGCTGAGCAGGGAGCCCGATGCGGGACTCGATCCAGGGACTCCAGGATCATGACCTAAGCTGAAGGCAGTTGCTTAACCAACTGAGCCACCCAGGTGCCCCTAAACACCCACAACTTTAAAGATGTGGACACTGCAACTCAGACTGTTTAAGCAGCCCCCTCATGAACTCTCAAGCCAGTCTTGACCTGGGGCCAGGGGAGGTGAAAGCATACACACATCCAATTAACTGCAGTCCCTGCACTGCAAACAGGACATGACTCCTCGGGTCTCACCACCCTGTCGTGAAGCAGTGAGGCACCCTAATGCAGGAGGAGCCGGCACTGACGAGCAGGAAAGTTCCAGGTGCTGCAGAGCTGTGGCTAAGGGCAATCAGCTGGGCTGCAAAGTGGGACAAGGTCAGAGGTAGGAAGATGGAGTACGTAGCAGACCATCGGCCAGAGCCCAGCAAAGGGGCGCCGAGGTGCTTCCCAAATTGGAAACATGCAAAACATATAAAGGTGATTTGATGTTTAAAAGGCACTCCGATGACTGAAAAAAAAAAAAAAAAAAACCCACAGAAGGTTTTTTTTGTGTGTGTGTGTGTGCATATTTCTGAAGTAAACATGCCTTGTAACCACATGTCCACTCTGAGAAATGCTGCCTAGGTTCCTTTTGGAGATTGAAACCACTGGACTATTAGCAGCCTCTTTCTCTTTGTTATCCAAATGAACACACACACACACACACACACGGTTATAAGCAATCTGCACTTACTCCCCGCCTTGCCCACATGAAATGTGCCAGTGCCCTTGATCTGGTTCCACGTTCTCATCAAGTGTAAGCACGGAGCAGTGCTTCCTGGGCCTGTGGACATACTCCTCACTGGTGGGCTTCTACAGTAGAAAAGAAAGAACACAGTCAAGTCAAAACTACTGATTCAGTAGCCTCCTGCAGACTTGCATGCTGGAGAGAATGAAAAGAAACATCTGTGTTCTCTCTCTCTCTCTCTCTCTCTCTCTCTATCACATCAGTGAGCTCACCACCCATTTCCGCTGCCATATAATATGCATCAGAGCTCACTGATGTGATAGTCTTAATAGGATGTTTTTGAAAATCAGCTCTGTTGAGGTATATTTAACATACAGTTGACTGTGCATATATAAAGTGTTCAAAGCTTTTATATAAATTCTTCCCCCGGAAACCATCCCCACAGCCAAGATAATGAACGTATCATTCATCCCCAAGTTTTCTCATAAACTTCCCCCACCCCCTCTCTCTTCCTTAGACAACCACTGATCTACTTGCTATTGCTAGAAATGAGTTTGCATTTTACAGAAAGACGAATCATACCATATGTACTTTTTTCTGCCTCCTTCTACTCAGAGTACTTCTCTTGATAGCCTTCCATGCGGTACCACATGTAAATAGTTCATTCTTCGTATTGCTGAGTGGTATTTCATTGTATGGCTGTACCATAGTTGGTCCATCACATTTTGATGAACATTTGAGTTGTTTTAGTTGTTGGCTAATACCAATAAAGCTGTTACAAACATACATGCGGGGTATTTTGTGGACATATGCCTTCATTTCTGCAGGGCAAGTATCTAGGAACAGGATGGCTAGATCAGATGGGAGAAGCAGGTTTAACATTTGTAGAAGCCCAAACTCTTTTCCAAAGTTATTGTAATATTTTACATTCCTACCAGCAGTCTTGAATGTTTGACTTCCTCCAAATCTTCTCTAACACTTTGTAAATTTTTAAGCTTAGTCTTTTTCTTTTCTTTCTTTCTTTCCTTTTTCTTTCTTCCTTCCTTCCTTCCTTCCTTCCTTTTTTTCTTTCTTTCTTTCTTTCTTTCTTTCTTTCTTTCTTTCTTTCTTTCTTTCTTTCTTTCTTTCTTTCTTTCTTTCTTTTTCTTCTTTCTTTCTTTCCCTCTTTCCCTCCCTCTTTCCTTCCTTCCTTCCTTCCTTCCTTCCTTCCTTCCTTCCTTCCTTCCTTCCTTCCTTCCTTCCTTCCTTCCTTCCTTCTTCTCATGTTAATCATTCTACCAGGGGTATGGTGGTACCTCACTATAGTTTCATTTTGCATTTGCCTAATGACACATGATGTTGAGTATTTTTAATGTGCTTATTTGCCATCAGTATGTTTTCTTTGGTGATGTGTTTGCTCACATCACTTGCTCATTTTTATTTTATTTTGTTTTTATTTTATTTTTTCATTTGCTCACTTTTAAACTGAACTTTTTGTTTTCCTATTATTGCATTTCTGGGTTTATGTCCTTGGTAAAAATTCTTACTGATATAGTATTTGCAAGCATTTTACTCAGCCTACCATTGTGTTTTTATTCTCTTTAAAAACATCTTTTGAAGAACAGAAGTTTTTAATTTTTATGAAGTACAGTTTGCTGTTTTTTAATTTTTTGTTTTATGGACTGGGCTTCTGGTGTCATATCTAAAACATCCTTATCCAAATGAAAGTCACAAGATCTTATGTTGGGTTACAAACAATGCTGCCGTAAGTATTCTTATAAGTATTCTTATGTGACCTTGTGGGCATACTTCTGTGGTCTATAATATATATATTCAATATTTTTTTTCAGATTTACTGAGATATAATCGACATATAATATTGCATAAGTCAATGGTGTAGGACCAGTTAACCTGCTGCACTTCCAACTGCAAATAGTGTCAGCTAACACATCATATCACATAACTATCATTTCATTTTTGTGGTGAGAACCTCTAAGATCTAGTCTCCCAGCAACATTCAACCCTATAGTATAGTATTATCTATAATCCCAATGTTATGCATTAGATCCCCAGGACATATTCATCCTATAATGAGAAGTTTGTATTCTTTGACCAGCATCTCCCCATTTCCGCCACCTGCCAGCCCCTGGCAACCACAATTCTGCTCTGTTTCTATGAGATTGGCCTGTTTGGATTCCATAGGTGAGACCATACAGTGCTTGTCTTTCTCTGTCTGACATAGAATATGTATTTAGAATAAGCTGCATGCTTAGGTGTGAACATCTTCACATGGAGTAGGCAGTGCCCAGGTGTTTTCCCAAGTGGTCGGGTCCCTACGTACTCTCAGCAGAAGCGCAGATTTCCCATAAGCCCTCGTCGGACTTTTTAATTTTTTATCAATGACATCTCATTGTAGTTACAATTTACAGTTCCTTTTTAGGACAGAGTTGAGCATGTTTCTATGTTTATTGGAGACTCGAGGTTATTCTTGTGTGAATTACCTGCTCTTGTGTGCAGGAAGGGACTGGAGCAGACCTAGACTCTGGTTGTGCTGGGGGGTGATGCAGAGGCAATTTATCGTTCATGCATTCTTTGGGAAACATGTAGGAACACAGTGCAGTGGTTTCTTCTCTTTTGTTTTTCCAATTGCTCAGGTCCATGAGCCAGTAGACATGTAGCCAGGTCTCCAAAGCGTCTGGGGAGAGGCTGATGAGCAGGAGAGTATAAAAATCTCCGTGAGAACACCGAGTTGAGCTTCTGAAACCAGCCAGATCATCAGCGGGTTCCAAGTACATTACTAGTACTTGTGTGTCCCTGGAGGAAGCCTGGCTACCTTGACTACAAGTATGCCGCCCTCCCTCCTTCTGCTCTTCTTCAAATGGAGCTTTCTAGTCTTTTCCTGATGACACCTCACATCCTCTGTTTCCGATGCATGTTTATATCCACCATATGATAATAAAAGCATATTTCTCCTTATTTCTCTAGCGTTTAAGTTTTTAAATGTTTCTTATTAATTTGGTGGGATTTTAATATATTATGGAAACTATTCTCTTGGTTTGCCTGTTGTGCTGTTTGTTCTTTGTTCGTTTATTTATTTATTTAATTTTATTTTATTATGTTATGTTAGTCACCATGCAGTACATCATTAGTTTTAGATGTAGTGTTCCATGACTCATTGTGTGTGTATAACACCCAGTGCTCCATTCAGTATGTGCCCTCCTTAATACCCATCACCATCATCCCCCCACCCCCCTACCCTCTAAATAACTGTTCCAAGTCTTTGGTACACTTCTGATGTTATTAACTATTTGATCTTGGAGAAGTTACATAATTATGCTATGGCTCAAGTCGTCGTTGGAAAATGTATGACATCAATATTATCTACCTAATTGATATCTTGAGGATTAAGGGGGTTAATATATGCACAGTGAGGAGCACAAGGAGAGACACGTAATAAGCACTATATAAATGTTATCATTACCATTAATGGAGTCTTTTGTAACAACAATGTTTTGTTAATGTAGTCAAAATGAACAATGACTTGCGAGGATGATGTTGGTTTTTTAAGATCTATTTAAGAAGTCACCCTACACTGATGTGGGATGGATATTTTTTTTGTCATCTTCTGAAAATTTGTACCTTTGCATTTTAATTGTATCATTAATTCATCTGGGACTTAAATTAATTTATATTTTTTCACATGTGAAAAGTTGTTTTTTAAAAATATTCTGCTTTTCTCACTCATTTTTATTCCATCTTTCACACAAAATGTTCACATATACATGGACTGTTGAGCATCTCTACTTTGTCATACTCTATTTCTGTATCCACACACATGTATGCTCTTGAATACACAAACATGTATGCTCTGAAATACTACAATTTACCCTTTAATTCTGATTAGATGGAAATGCTTCTTCATTTCTCCTGGCTGACTTTGTTGCTTCATTTTTCTACAGGACTGTAATGATCAACTTGTCAATTTCCATGTAATTTTATTGAATTGCATAAAATGTATAGATTAGAAATGTATTGCATTTGTAGACTAATTAGGGAAGAATTAACAGCTTTTCTTCCTGTACATGAGCATGACAGGATTCTCATTTTATTTGGGCCTTTTTTTTTATTATTATTATGTTATGTTAATCACCATACATTACATCATTAGTTTTTGATCTATCTTTAATGTCTTTTGTTAATATGCTTTGTTGGCCATTTTCCTAGGTAACTCAATAGTTTTGATTTCTATTATAAATGAGATCTTGCTTTTTTAAAATCACATTTTACAACCATTATTATTGTACTGTAATACTTTTAATATTTATAATAGAGCATATTATATAATAGAATATCATATATGTAATATATACCATAATGCATGTGTATATACACTAATATGTGTGTGCTATATGCATAGTCTGATATTTAGACAGCTGTGTTTCTTTCTTTATATTTCTCATAAATTATTTCCTGACTTTCTGCTTGGCTGGGATCTCCAGCACAAAGCAGAACAGGACCAGTTATAACTGGCGTCCTTTCATTTTTCCTGACATCAAGGGGAATGCATTTAACATCTTGTGACTAAATATGGGTTTAAAATATAGTTTTATAAAAGAAATATCTTATAATGTAAGGAAAATGCTTTCTATTCCAAATTTGAGTCATCATATAATTCTTTATGAGGATTGAGAGTGGGCTGAAATTTATGAAATAATTTTTCTGAGACAATTGAGACATTATATTTTCTTAATCTTCATTCAATAAATTCCACTAATTCTTTTCAATGTATATGGTATGATTTAAAACAATGTATGGTTTTTATAAACTGAGGAATTTGCTTTGCAACTCTTTCATTTACTATCTTTTCATCTATCATGACAAGTGAGATTGTTCTAGAATATTTTCTTTTCAATATTTCCCCCGTATATTCTAGATTATATTAACCTTATGAATGTGTTATGGAGCCCTGCTTCATATTTTGCTCTCTGACAGAGTATATAGTGCAGAGATAATATATTCTCTGATACTTTGTAATCCCATTTGTAAAACAGTCTGTATCTCTTTTCTGTTGTGGAAAGGAAGAAAAGAGAAACTTACTAATGGTTTGATTAATTAATGGTTCCAGGTCTATTCAGGTATTCTGAGCTTCCTTGACTTAATTTTCATAATTGATATTTTTACAGGAATTGTATATTTATCTAAGTTTTCAAATTTGTCAGCATAACATATTTTGTGGTGCCATAATTTTTACATATTGTTTGTATTATTTGTTATGTCATAAGTTTCAGACCTAATGTTGGCTTATTTTTGCCTTTCCTATTTTCTTGATATATTTTAGCAGACATTATTTATTTAAGTTCTTTTAAAAATCAGATTTGAGTTTTATTGATTCTTTGATTTTTCTGCTTCAACTTTTCTTCTTTATTTATCTATGTCTTTATATATGAATTGGGTTTATTATTTTTTTTTCTGAATGATATAGTTGCTTTCAGACTATAATTCTCAACTATTGATCCTTTACAGATGAGCTCTCTTTTTTATTTGGACATATTTAGGATTCCCTTGTGTATGGAGTTCTACTGTTCCAGTGAGTCATGCCTGGGTGTGGATTTCATTTGATCTACTGTGTTTGTGACAGATTGTGCTTATTGTCCATCATGAATTCTGCAAAAATATTTCTCCATGACTTTTTAAATGTTGCCTTTTTCTGTTCTGTTTCCTTCGTTTTAGATCTGAGTTGCACTTTTTCATGTGATTCTCCCTTATTCCCCTGCTCTGTCATCCCTACTGCCCATTATAATCTCTTCACGCTGTACTGGTGATTTCCTTAATTCTGTCTTCCCCTTTATTAATTTTCTCTTCCTTAAGCAAAATACTGGTTATTGACTCCCCAGTGGTATTACTCATTGTCCGTGTTGCTTATTCTAAACATTACATTATTTTACTATTTTAAAATATTTTTTATTTTTTTATATTTTCTGTTTCTTTTATATTATTTCTTAAATTTTTAATTATTTAAAGTCTCCACCCAAGGGTGCCCGGGTGGCTCAGTTGGTTAGGTGTCTGCCTTTAGCTCAGGTCATGGTCTCAGGGTCTTGGAATCAAGCCCTATGTTGGGCTTCCCTGCTCAGTGGGGAGTCTGCTTCTCCTTCTCCCTCTGCCCCTTCCCCCTGCTCATGTTCCCTCTCTCTCTCAAATAAATGAGTAAATAAAAACTTAAAAAAATAAAGTGTCTACCCAATTATTCTGTTCTTTCAAGTGTTCTGATTCTAAATTGGGAGATTTGTGTGTGTGTGTGTGTGTGTGTTTAGGTCTAAGGGGAGATTAGAAAGGAATAATTAGTTATTTGGGTTTTATAGTAATGTATAATGTATGAGAATGAAAACTCTATAACCATAGCTCCATTTAAGTGTTTAAATTAAATTTATAAATCTTACTGTTCTGTTTATTAATCTAACATTTTTTTGTCATTTAAAGTTAATATTTAATTGATTCATATGTTATTAAACTGATAAAGCTCCTTTTACAATAATCAAGGCCATGGAATTATTTGAGTAAATTACCTTAAATATTCAATCTTTATTTTGAAGTTACTATATTAGATCATGTCTTTGAGAACTCAAATTCCTCCCAGGGCAAACATGCATCCCCAAGAGTGAAATAGTCCAAACAGTAAGACCTTTTAAGTCTTAAAAATTAAACTCATGGATTTGTACACTGAGTTCTCAAAAAATATTTTAATACTGTCTAGAAATAGACTACAGATATATTAAGATCTTTGTTAAAAATTGCATGCTGGATGCTCTTGAACAGTAATCTCTAACGAGAAATCCCAGAATGATGCTGGACAATAGTCCCTTTGGTTCCATGGCACTGCCTTCCGAGGCAGGGGGCAGATGTTTCCCAGACATCCCAGCCTACACTGTTCTGAGTTAGTGCACCCAGGAGGCCCTGGCTTTTTAGGACCCTGCACGATGACATGGCAAGTCCCATGATGCATTTGTAATGCACACTGAAGCATGGCAAACATCTCAAAGAAAAGTCCTTCTGTGATTGGGTTGGAAGCCCAACACTCTGGGTTCCTCATGTACACCATGTTTAATTGAAACAACAGCTGACAGATGAACTATAATTTTTCAGACTTTGGTAGACATTTTGTAGACCTTTCCTTGAAAACAAATCAAGTGAGCCTGACACTTCAAGGAAAATGACTGACAGTATTTGTTGCTAAGGAGAAAATTTGGGTTTTTAAGCATGAGCTTGACAGCTTCTCAATACTTAAAGACTTTTCTGATGAGATTGATGATGTTATTAATAAAGACAGATTTTTAATATTTTAAAATGAACTCTGTTAAGATTCAAACGATCTGTAAAATTCAGTGAACTAATGCTTTCCAAGTGACCAATGAGGGGTGTGACAGCATCACAAATGGGCAAAAGATCTATCCATTCAAGGTGCAAAATAGACCAGTGGACTTCAATGTCAAAGAACATAAAAACATATATTTTTTTTTGTTTTGATCCCACACTACAAGAAACTAGGACTTGCCTAGTTTCAGTAATATAGTAGAAGAATATCCACAATTACACAAAAAGTTATTAAAATATTTCTCTTTTTATCCCACCACTTATTTCTGTGAGACCAAGATTTTCTTCACATATTCAAACCCAAACAACTCCTCACCAGGGATTAAATCAAGAAGGAGTATGAGGATTCAGCTATCTAATAGGAAACTTGGCATTCAATAGATTTGAAAAAAGTTCAAGGCAATGCAACTCTTCTCACTGTCCTTTTAAAAAATAAAATTATTTTAAAAAATACATTATGGGCGCCTGGGTGGCTCAGTTGGTTAAGCGACTGCCTTCAGCTCAGGTCATGATCCTGGAGTCCTGGGATCGAGTCCCACATCGGGCTCCCTGCTCAGTGGGGGGTCTGCTTCTCCCTCTGACCCTCTTCCCTCTCTTGCTATCTGTCTCTCATTCTCTCTCTCTCAAATAAATAAATAAAATCTTTAAAAAAATACATTATGTACATAAACATGCATTAGAATAAGTAAATGAATTAATAAATAGCATTAAATATATCAGTTTTATTTCTAATAAATATAAATGTATGTAACTCACATAAATAACTCTTTTCTTTTTCTTTTATTTTTTTAAGATTTTATTTATTTACCCCAGAAAGAGAGCATGAGTGGGAGAGGGAGAAGCAGACTCTGGGCTGAGCACGGAGCCCAATGTGCAGCAGGATCCCAGGGCCCTGAGACCATGACTTGAGCCAGAACCAAGAGTCGGACGCTTACCCACTGAGCCACCCAGTTGCCCCCAATAACTTTTTATTTTCCATAATTTCTTTTTTTTTTAAAGATTTTATTTATTTATTTGACACACACAGAGAGAGATTGCGAGAGCAGGAACATGAGCAGGGGGAGTGGGAGAGGGAGAAGCAGGCCTCCTGCCGAGCAGGGAGCCAGATGTGGGACTCGATCCCAGGATCCTGGGATTATGACCTGAGCCAAAGGCAGACGCTTAACGACTGAGCCACCCAGGCGCCCCTATTTTCCATAATTTCTAAGAGTGTAGGATACTGAAACTAAGTTATTTGAGATCTGCTTTCTTAATTTGTGCAAAATCTGATACCCATTGGTGCCTCTAAGACTTTTGACTCCTCTCATTTGTTATTTTGTATGGGACCTATTTTTTTCTGGACCTCCTGGTATTTTCTCTCAACTTCTGAGGTTCCTGGACGCTGTGACAGTCCACCTTGGTTTGCGTCTGCTCCCTCACTCTGCTCGGCTTTGTACATCCTCCGATCTGGTGACTCCTCGTGACCTATCTTCTTGTTTTTTGATAATTTATTTTGTTTTATTTTTTTAATATAGATTTTGTTAGTTAACATACGGTGCAATATTGGCTTCTGGAGTAGAATTCAGTGACTCATCACTTACATACAACACTCAGCGCTTCTTTCCATGACTGCCTTTGTAGTTTCTTTCCAAATGCCCTCTTTGTTTATTTTAGACAGTTTGGCCCACATTCATGGTGTTCTTAGCTATTTTTCCCTGTTCTATTTCACTATCTTTTCATTCCCCTTTCTGACAGATTTCCTTGATATTTTTTTTAATGCTCTATTTTAAGTTTCGCCTTTTTCCTCAGACTGGCGTTTTCTGTTTTGTGAACAGTGTATTTTTCTTGTTATTGAATATTAATTTTGTTTTGTTCCTGAGTGACCTCAGTGTTTGTACAATGCTATGGCTTCCTTCCCATTTAGTGTTTGTCTCACATTGTTCTCTCTCATGGGGATGGTTTCCCTCGAATACCTGGGGGTGTTTAGTTGTTTACAGACTGATTGCCCAGTTTATTCTCTCTTCTTCATGCAACTCAATTAAACTACAGGGAAGGAATACAAATGTCTAAGCTCCTTAAGAACCAAGGGAGTTGGGCATCACTGGACAGGAACTGGGGACATGCCTGTGAACGTTCCTCAGAATCGTATGATGGCAACAGGACATGCGTGGGGGCACAGAGGAAAGAGAGGACATTCCGAAGTCTTGAGACTGTTTGAATGCCCACCTGGTCCACCCATCTACTGATCTCATGCTGCTCTTCCAGTCTTACGGGCTTATTCCAGAGAGCGATTGAGTAGTCAGGCTCTAGGCTTGTCAGTGATCCATGGTGAGGAAAAAGTGTGCATAAAAAAAGGGGAAATAAGCAAAAATTTGTCTGCCCACCGTGCTCAAATAATGTAGGAATATACCTTCCTTGGCAGGGGTTTGGAGAATGCCCCTTAGAAAAATACAAATCAGTCAATCAGTCAGGGCACCTGGGGTGCTCTGTCGGTTAAGTGTCTGCCTTTGGCTCAGGTCATGATCCCAGGGTCCTGGGATCGAGCCCCACATCGGGTTCCCTGTTCAGTGGGAAGTCTGCTTCTCCCTCTCCCACTACCCCTGCTTGTGTTCCCTCTCTCTCTGTCAAATAAATAAATGAAATCTTTAAAAAAAAATCAATCAATTAATCAATAGGTCAATGATCCCAGGGGAAATCCTTGCACATTTGTATTTCTATGTATATCAGTGCTTGTACTAACTGCTTTCCCCCCATTGCACCTCACTTTATCTTATGTTAGTTAAATCCCTACCGTATATTTCAAAGGGAAACTGAGAAAAACAAGAATGGAAACCCTTTGGAGATGGAAACAGTACTTAGCATGTGTGTCTTCTCTTCTGGAAAGGGGGTGAGCATGTCTTCAATTGTACCTACAATATTTATGTGTTCTTACTGTTTTACTTGGACATCAAATAGGGACAAAGTGGGTGTATGGATGCTGATGGGACAAAATGGCAAAATGGGATCATCCGTCTTCAGTTGAGCATCATCCTTGCCCCTTCTAAGGGCTCTTTGGCAGCGTGGGACCCGTGCTTGCTGGCATGCGCTTGCAGTGGGATGCACTGCCCTGAGGTCCGCCAGGGGGTGGAGAAGGCTCTGCCCGGGACCTCTGCTGGCAGTGGCAGCTGGAAGAGTGGGCGGACGCGTGTGCACGGGGGCTCTCCAGAGCTTCTTCAGCATCAGTGTCCCTGCACAGTGACAGAGCTCCCCAGAGACTCCTGAAAACCACAGCAGTTTCAGTCATTCTCTGGTGGACGAGTCTTGGGTGCTTCCGGCTGAGAGCCTACGTGCCGAGTTGAACTTCTTAACTTTACTGCCCAATTGCCCCACAGGGGACGTCAACCCTGAATTCCTCTATGGGACCATATTAAGAAGAAGGAACTTTTGTTCCTCTGACTGTGCCCTAGCCACCAGGACTCCAACCCATCGTGTCCTCATGTGCCCTTCCTCTGCTGCCCCCGGTGGTAGCACTCAGGCTTAGCAGAGAGTGAGCGCTCGTCTCTGCAGGGCTTCCATCGTTTTGGTCTTCCGCCTCGACCGACCACCTGACCTGTGATCAGTGTCACTCCTTTCCTGGGTCATGCCCCCGTCGGTCAGGACCTGGCAGGGTCAGCAGCAGGGAGGGCGTCTGAGACACAGAGACACTGCATTTCATTAAAGAGGACTCTGCACAATCTAAGCGTGGGCTTAAGGTTACGTGGTGGTCCAGTCACAGGTGTGATGCTGAGGAAGCAGAGACTCCGGGGCACAGGGCTTAGCAGAGAGCTGGCCTGGTCTGCTTTGTGCCCTCCAAATATTTAGAATCAGTCACAACTGTGCCCCATCCTTCAATGATATGTCACATTGCTAGACTGGCTGTAATTCTAATGTTATAAAGAGATAGAATCTTGCTGGTAAAAAGTGCTTGTCATTCCTTTAGACATGATTCCAGTCCTTCAGTCCTGTCCTAGAGTTCATGGTTTAACATTTGTGGTTTTGTTTGATTTCTCTCCAGAAAATCACACACCCACATGGCTGTACATGTACTCACAAATGCATGGATTTGCTGAACCAGTTGGAATAAGTTAGAAAACTTCAGAAGGTAATGACACTTTACTCGTGAGAACTTTGGTCCGCTTTACCTAAGCACAGCTGTGCCGCAGAACCAAAATTGCATCATCCCGGCTCGGAGAATCAGCACTAAGTCACTAGAAATGTCCAGTATCTATGTGATAGTCTAATCTTATGAAAATCTTCCCACTTGCCCACTCGTTCCAGTTGTGACGAGCTTTTTCGCTTGTTTTTGCTTTGTTTTAAACTAGGATCACATGGTTGTTGTCTTTGTCAACTAAAGCCACTTTTATTTTTTCCTTCATGATCTGTGAGCATCTGGGTCAATTGTCTTGATTTAATATGACACATTTTGGGTTTGTGGAGTTATTTCTTTATGGATTTGTTGTTCTTGTTTTTCTATCCTTCTGTATCATGCAAACTAGAATTTGGGTTTAGGGTTTGATCCAGTTCCGATTAAATCAGTATTAGCAGGCATGGTTTATTAGTATGGATGTAAGCACAAATTACAACTTTTCTATTATGGAAAAAAAAAAGTTACAAGGTTCAGCATTTTGGCTATCATCATTTAGTTAAAAAATATGCTATTAAATTAAGAAAAACAAATTTATTCTAGTTCTTAATTTTGAAGAAAATGTTTTCACTGTCTAGTTGATAAAGAGTAACAGAGATAATATAATCAGTGGCAATATGTAAAAATTGTGGCTATGTTCTTTTTTTAAGGATTTTATTTATTATTTTGAGAGACAGAGAGAGCTAGGGAGAACATAAGCAGGAGGAGGGGCAGAGGGGGGAGAGAAGCAGGCTCCCTGCTGAGCTGACCAGGGAGCCCAATGTGGGGCTCGATCCTAGGACCCTGGGACCATGACCTAAGCCGAAGGCAGATGCTTAACGACTGAGCCACCCAGGCGCCCCATGGCTATATTCTATATAAGGCAGTTTCATATACTGACCAATGATATATGAGAAATTCATACTTCTCAGTTACAATTCTCTAAAGGCTTTGCATGAGGGGATAAAATAATTTAATAATTTATTTAGCATGTGAATCCCCCTTTCAATGTGATAAAAAGGAAATTAATCATAGATTTTTTCTTTGTGTCCTCCCACACAGAATTCAGCATAATTTTATAAGTGAATTAAGAGGTAAATCTCTTTACATTCAAAAGCTTAATATCATTTCATTAATGAACATATGGCAAAGTGATTCTGGTTAAGAAATGCATGCCCAGTCATGCTAATCAATGGGCGAGCCCAAATGACACTGCCTGGATTGACTGGGACAGCATATGGACCTTCAGGTTGAATTCAGTGTTTCACTGAGTGTTTGAGGCAATAGGCGTGGTCTGAATACCATGACAGAAGACTCTGGTGACTCTGGCTCAGTGCTGAGAGCTTTCTGCTCCTGGTTATGGAGCTGACCTGCTGCGGCGCATCAAGAAGGTCATGGAACACAATCTGTACTTCCTGGGAAGCCCTAAGGAGCCCTGGGCTCCATCACGCTCAAGCTATGGAAGAAGAAGACATTTGGGTGCTTAGAGGTCAAGGTCAAGGGCTGTAGTTTGGGCCCATGGAGGTCAAGGTCAAGGGCTGTAGTTTGGGCCCATGGAGGTCAAGGTCAAGGGCTGTAGTTTGGGCCCAGGGAGGTCAAGGTCAAGGGCTGTTGTTTGGGCCTATGGAGGTCAAGGTCAAGGGCTGTAGTTTGGGCCCATGGAGGTCAAGGTCAAGGGCTGTAGAAGCATAGCTACAGTGGTGTCAGTAGGAAGCCCAGGCTGACGTGGGCAGGGCCCAGGGCATCTCCCACGTTCTGCTCCTGCACCCACCTGCAGCTTTCCCTGGAGATGCAAGCAAAATCTTGGCCTTGCATGAGGTTCTCTCTGATGCTCCTCCCTGGGGGAGCTGCGGGCCTCCACCCTCCTGACAGGGCCTACCCATCACACCAGGAAAGAAGCAGCCTCTTGGATGGACACCTTTCAGAAATGTCCTTTTAACCTCAGAGGGAGGTGGCCCCGAACCCTGTGGTTGGCATGGGGTCCCTCCCATGGGATGGGATGCATGCCAGAAAGAACTTTCTACTATGTTTATTTTGTTGTTAATCCGACCTTCACATGCCCTCTTTGTGGGCTACATGTCTCTTGTGCCAGGGGCCCCAGTTCCTCTCCAGCCCTCCTCCTCGGAGATAACAGACACTAGCTGTATGCTGGTTGAATAAACATGTAAATCAACAAATCAGTGAGTTTGAGCTTGATTCTTTAACTTCAAAATTTCACAGTGAGGAGAACTCACTTTTGCTCATACCAGCCTCCTACCCTCCTGAGGACACATAGCCTAGCATTTTTACAGATCTGATTATTGAAATTCAGTGTTATTATATTTTACTATGTCATTAAGTATTAGCACATTTACCCGATTTCCCTGTTATCCCTCCTCGTTTTACAGCTCTATGTAGAGATTAGCACATAAGGAGCAGAGCATTCTCAGGAGGAGGAAGACCAGGAGCCAGAGGCTGTGTCTTCTAAGCCCAAGGAATGCCAGGGCTTTTTGGCCCCATTCTCCTTTACTGTAGTCATTTCTTTATACTTCGCTCATGACCTATTTTTGATATTCTTAATTAATTCTAGAATCACTTAAATCAACTAAACTTTTTATTTTATTACTCGCTAATGCTTTTTAGTCTGAACCTGCATAAACTGATAAAATCAGAAAATACTGAAAAGTAAGAAGAAACAAACTGATTTTTTATAAGCACTCGACTGAGCAAAAATAATTGCCAGTCAGACTGAACTGTGTTACTAGGTGGATCAAGTTCTAGAACGTGCCGGCGTCTCAGGCTGAGGACGTTCTGTTGATGTGCACCCTCTATCATGGCCCCGGTGGTTTGCTTTGTGACCCAGACCACGTCCACGGTCAGGCTTATGTGCTGGGACACGTTGCCTGCAAGAGGGTTGCTCTTGGCTGAAGCTGATTAAAAAAGCACCGCCTCCATCCCAGGGAAGGACCACTGTTTTGAGGTATGCCTGAAGCTTTCTGCCCCGCTCTGCACTCTTGCCTACAGATGGCGGCCAGACTGAGTCACGCGTCCACCGCACGTGCGGATGCTGGGGGGAGACCGATGGGCAGCGTCTCTGATGGTCAACACGAAACAGGGGAATGAGCAATGCAGAACAGAGGTCTCCATCCAGGAACCATAAATAACTTCTGGTTTTGGCTTCTGAGGGCGAGGTCCCTCTTGGTGGCGGCAAGGGAAATATTTATTTATTTTTTGACTTTAGAGAGAGAGTGCACATGTATGCACAAGCAGGGGCGGGGGAGGGGCAAAGAGAGAGGGAGAGCAAGAGAATCTTAAGCAGGCTCCATGCTCAGCTCAGAGCCCAACCTGGGGCCGGATCTCACGACCCTGAGATCGTGAACTGAGTGGAAATTAAGAGCAGGTCACTTAATCGACTGAGCCCCCCCCCGGGCACCCCAGGGTAGTATTTGTTTCTTAATTGTGCATTTAGTATGTAGGCAGTTCCTGCACCTGCATTTGTGAGTTGCTGCTGTGGACAAGCATCACCACCTGTTCTTCTTATTCTGGAAATATCAAACACTTCTTTCGTACCTCAGAAAGAGAATGACATCATTCTTCGATTCTTGTTGAATTCTTAACAATTACTTTTAAATAACCTATGACTTTTTCTTTCACAAATCTTTAAGTGCTGATAAAGCCTAGTGCTAGTAATAATCAGCACGAGGAACAGATGACGGAATCACTGCTATGCTTATGAGGCAGTTCTCATCACAGCCTCTTCACCAGGTTCTGTAGACCGTCAGGGAAGTCCGTGACTGGGGCTCCATGCCGCTCTTCCTCTCCCCACTGCCTCCACCTTGTTATGTGAGTTTGCACTTGTGTGCCCCTCATCTTACCCACTTCCTCCTTTCTTTACTCACCAGGACACCTGCTAGAAATCTCAAAGAAAGACACTTTGTCTTACACAACTGACACATATTCAACTTCTATATTGGGCACTGAGCACAAACTTTGCATGTCGTTTTGGAATACGTACCTAATTTTACCTGGTTATTATTCCTTCAAATATTTCAAGGTAACTCTCAGCTATCTTTCTAATAGTCCCACTATTTCTGTGTTATGCAAGACAGGTTTTTCCAACCTCAGCAGTCCTGATATTTTGGACCAGGTAATTCTTTGTTGTGCTGTCCTCTGCTTTGAAAGAGGTTGAGGAGCACTTTTGGTTCCTATACTTTAAATGTCAATAGCATCCCCCTTCCCTAATTGTGACAATCAAAAATATCTCCAGACTTTGCCAAATGTCCCCTAAGGAGAAAATTTGCCCCAATTGACAATCGATGATGTAAAATATCAAATAGTTTAATACAGATCCCAATCTGGGACATGGTAAGATTAGCTATCTTGATTTCCAATGTCACCCAAGTACTATGGTCGCAAATGGTCACATTGATCACAAATCCATACCATTGATGAAAATTTGATGTTTACCAATGTCTATATGAAAACTTAAAAGGCAAATCTCAAACAGGATAAAATTAACCTTCCATTTTATTTCCCATTGTCATTTTCAGTTAGATGTGATCTTTTGCAATCCTTAAAAGAATTTTTTGAAAGCACTTAGTGATTCTGAACCCGTGATGATGAGTCATACGTTGACTGCAAGAGCTCCCTTGGCCCTGCATGAAGACCAATGGCGCACTCCCTGGCAGAAGTTGTGAGTACTGGGTTGTGGATGTGGGGCTGGGACCCAAGACCAGGTTAGCATGAAGCGTTGGAAGCACAAATGCGGAAGTAAGACCCAAGGAGACCACAATAAACTCAAAATACGAAATGAATTCACTTCTGTGATTAAATTACAACAAATCCATGTCAGATTCTTAAATAAGACTTTGCCAGATGTCCCCTGGGGACATGTATATATAAACATGAAGAGAATATTATTGCCGATGTAAAGAATTGGTGTCAGAGTTCACAAATGTTTGGTATAGATCCGTTTATATACAAATTTAAGAGTAATATGAATGTTTTTGACTTTGCAAGCTTTTCTGCAGCAACCATGCACAGCTGTGAGAATTCGGGAATACTTCTAGAATCAGGAATTGAAACCCAAGGAGAAGGAAGAAGAAGTCAATGTTAGGCGCTCGGGGAGGCAGCACTTCATTCTGAAATGATTTGTTGTTTTTGTGCTGTCTCTGAAAGGAATGGGTGAGTTAACTGACTTGTCTCCTACCTGTTTGGTTCTACCACTCTTATCTGCTCGTGTCCCCAAAGAGCACCTGTCTCTGACACTGGCCATGCCTAACCCATCACCTTCGTGGCTTCACATACAGTGACCTTTGTTTCAAGGGCCTAGAGCAAGCGAGGTGCAGGAGGAATGTGTCCCTGGGACCCGAGTAGTGTTGGACAGGAAAGCAGACGCTTGAGGACCCCAGCCATGCTGTGCCCGAGCTGAGAGCAGACCCCACACACAGAGGCATTGCCATCTTGAGTGTTTGAATGAGACAGTGCTGTGGACTCACCTTGTTGAGAAGCTACGGAACCTGGCCAAGGGAACTACTGTTTTGAGGGAAAAGGACCAGTGTCGGGGTCATAAAACCCCAGAGATGCGGCATCGTAACTGTGAAAACCCCAAGCAAGCCAGCTGGGCAGTCTGTCCAGAGGGAGGCGAGAGCCCCAGGCCCCGGCCCCCTCAGATGCCCAGGCCCGCTGTGAACAGCTTGTGAGTGCTCATGCAAGTGCAGTAACTCTCTTGACCTCCGTGGTGACAGTCGTAGGAGCCCCCTTGCAGGTATGTGATCAGCAATGATTATGCTGATACCATGAGGAGTTTAGACCAGGGCTCAGCGTAGAGTGAGCACCGTGTAGTTACACAAACAAGTGTATTACATACAGAAAGGATCTCTTTACAAATGAGATTCCTCGTGCTGGTTTCAACTAGACATGGTCTCCTCACAAGCAGGGCTCTCTCTCACGCCACCACATTTGGGGGTGGTGCAGAGTCCACCTTGGGCAGCTAGCTGCGAGCCCGCGACACGGTCACTCACACCCTGCTCTCCTTTTGTATATCCAGCCCGATGCCGAATCCTGTTGGCTTTATTCTCACACACCCCTCCAGGCGGTCCACTGTGACCCACCTTCGTCACCACCCCCCCGGCCACCATGCCGCACTGCGGTCACCCGTAAGAGGGCCACTGCATGATCCCTGACCCTTCCCCATCCTTCCTCCAGCCAGTGTCCATGATCCCGCTGGAGTCAGCATTGCAAACTACACATATGGACATAAACACCCCTTTTGCCCTGTACCCACTTTTGAGCCCTTCAGTAGCTTCCCATCGCTCTGAGACGGAGACGCAGGCGCCCCCACAGCGGGCTCTGGCGGGCTTCCTCGTCGGCAGCGTGGTCCTCTTTCCACTGAGTTCAGCCACCCCTGCTTGTCCTTGCACTCTGCAAGGTTGGCTGCTTCCAGGAGACCTCAGCACAGGCTGCTCCCTGTCCCTGGAATGTGCTTCCTCCCAACGCCTGTTTAGTGACCTGTCTAGATTATCCGAACAGCAGCTACAGAGCTGCATGCTGGGGAATGCCTTCTCCAGGGCGCTGGACAGCACCCATCTCCCCTCTGCAAGCACTCCAGCGCTGGCCACCCTGGGCAGCACTCCCGAGACTTCAGATTTCCATGTTGGTGTGACTTATGAGTTACTTCCTTCTCCCCAAGACTGCAGGTGCCACGACCATTACCCAAGTTGGCCCAAGGCATGGCGGAGAGTAGGGACGGGTGTCCAGCGAATGCACATGGGAAGGATCAGGGTAGCCAGAGCTAAAAGGCAGGGCGTCAGAGGCTTCCGTCGCTGCTCTTCCCTATGCATCCAGTATCCGTTATAATTCACTCCAATTCCAGGAAAAAAACAAAACAAAACAAAACAAAAGAACAGACAAGAAAGCAAACAATTGCACATTCAGTAGCTTTAATTTTAAGGAGCCCCATAAACTGTGTTAATTGCTTATGAAATTGGGACAAGTGGTGTATATGTATCTCTGAAAAATAAATGTTATCACAAAAGAGATAAATATCCATTACTATGAAATGATGATTTGCTCTATTTCCTCAGTCAAGCAATATTTATCAGGAACATTGATTTAACTAGAGGCTATTGGCAGATACAAATGGATGATGACAAGAAACAAAAAACCACCTTCAATTGCCATCAGGGCTTTTCATTTTAATGTAATGCTTTTTGGAATTACTGATGCTCCAGCTACACCTCAAAGATGAATGAGCGGCCCCGCCAGGTTCAATACATCACACTCTGGAGTTTCCTTCGCTCAGTCATTGCTTCCCAGAGTTGAAAATCACCTTGAGCATTTACGGGAAGTTTCAGTGGAAAAAAATATATATATATCTAAAGCTGAAAAGGAAATAAAACACAATAAGCATGGTTTAAAGTTTTACAAGATGCCTCATTTTAAAGGTTGTAGATGCAAAGAACGGTTATTCCCCATTTCGGAGGAAGGAAGCGCAGCCCTGTTGGGGGTGACGAAGAAGACGCTGCTGACAAGAGCCTGTGTGTTGAGAGACTGAAACCAGCAGAGGATGTTCTGTCCCCTTCAGCCTGATTAACAGACATCTTAAAAGCTCTAATGAGAAAATGGCTAGAAGGGGGCAAGAGATCAGATCACAGGATAAGGCTGACACTTAAGGCTCTTTTTTTTATTCCCTCTAAAATGGAAATAATAGAATTTGTGCTGTATAAAGCCATTAATCCCAGCGCTCAGAGGCGAGGCTGTCTCTGGGGCTTGAGGCAGGGCAAAGGGACCTCAAACGTACATCTTAGGATTTAGGGTGTGTGGACCACATCGCATGAGACCCCAAGTGAGTCACTGCTGCTTTCATTCCAGCTTTCTCTCTCTGTCACCATCAACAGCGATGTCTCAGTGCCCATTGCTGGTCCACATGCTTGTGATTCCTCAGTAGAAAAAGCAAACAAAATTAAGCAGAGGACAAGGCTAGTTGAGGGACTCAGCTCACTCCCCAGTCGTCCCATAGAGTGCATGGTCCAGCTCAGCCACAGAGGCTTGGGGGCCCATGGAGCAGGTGAGGCAGGTGTCCTCGGCATCACGGCTGTGCTCAGTAACGGGGAGCTCAGACCCAGTTTGCAAAGTCTCGTCCCCTTGTGCATCCTGGGCCATTACATTAAAAATCTATGGTGGTGCCAGTCCACCAACTTTGTGGGAGTTAATAATGAGCCTCAACTTGCTGACAAATACGCCCTCAAGGCTTATATTCTCCACCTCACTGCAGCAACAGAATCGTTTCGCCGTGCTCTATGGGTGGTGCATCCATAAGGAATGGAAGAAGTTCCTTATAGAGTGGTTAACAATCTAGGCTAGGACAGATAGGTGACCTGGCATCACTCTTCACTAGCTGTGTTAATACAAGGAAGTTATTTATGCACTAACCTCTCTCTACAAAATGAAATCTGTAGCATTACTTACAGCATAGCGTATTTCAGAGCACTGGATGTGATCCTTCCTGAAAAACACGTAACCCAAACCTGGGGCACAGGAAGATCTCAGCAATTGTCACGGGGTGAGACTACCGTCATCACCATCATCATTGTTATACTGAAATATCATCGTGATGATCTTATCAGTGGCCCCGCTGGGAGCAGCAGAGAGATGGCTTTCTCTAAAACAAGGCAAGGCCAAGATTGGGAAATAATAATTCACACCTGCTCTTTGTCCTAAAATAACACAAGACAACAGTCCTCATGGGGCATTTAACCTTCCTGAAGGCCAAGGCAGCAATATCCTTAACTGTCATTGCTTAATGCCTGTGGGTAAATGCTCCCAGAGGGTTGACTTTGCATCCTGAGTAAAGCGTGGGGCCTTTTGAGTGGAATTAATGCTGCCCACTCTTCAAGGGCTGCAACAGTAGTTTTTCATTCTACCCTCCTGGATTTCCCTGAGGATATTGATCAGAATGCCATAATATTTGGTAGCTGAAGACACCAACATATGCTACATTAAACAAATAATTATGCAGACAAGCATGCCCTATTATAAGAGAAAACACCTAAGAAAAATCAACTTGCAGAAGTAAATGTCTTCCCTAAATATCAATGATAAGGCGGTTTTTAACCTCCTTTAACATAAATGTGCTACATTTCACTCTGCGATGGCTCTTTCCTGCTTTGCCCTAATCCCCTTTGCCTAATGCCCTAAAATTCTGTTTCTCACGTGGGTTTATGTTTTCATCAGTTTCGTGGATTATTTTGCTCCAGGCCAGGAGGATTTCACCCATCTGCTTCCTGAGCTAGAGTGCAGCACACGCACCTTTTCCCTCGATATCCAACTCTGCGTTTCCGTGTCCCGATGCAGAAGTTCTCTTCCTCGTGTCTTACCGACTTCCTCCTGAGACATAACTTCACGTCACCTGGAAATGTGCAGTCAACTCTGGATTCCCGTTAATCCATTTCTGTTTGGCCGTATTCATTGCTAAAATGCAAACATGACTTATTTTCTCCCTATTTCCTCAAAAGGACTGTCTGTGTTCTTTCTTAAGGTAGACTCTATGGAGAGATGCGTTTGAACTAATCTTAAACATATCAATAAATGACAAGATGTTTTATTCGCATGGTACCTGAGACTCTCTGGACAGATAAGAAGAGATCTCTGGAAGGAAGGCCTTCTGTAACAGCATCCATAACAGCAGCAGCCGTGGTGTTTGGGGGACCCGACCCCTCCCTCAAGAGCACGTGCTGCTGGGAGGGAAGATAGCCTCCGTCTGCCCCACCCTGTGGGGAGCGAAGCTCCAGGGTGAAGATAATAAGCAAATTTTTGAGGGACCATGCACATCTCATTTGAACTTTTTTCAAATTGACTCGTTTTTTTCAATTTATAATTGTTATATTTTATAGGCATGTACAAGATAAGAGAATTTTGGATCCCTGAGATGAACTTGTGCGTGCATCCTTTGTTCCGCGCACTCTGAGGAACAGAGTCCAGTGGCTCTAAACATCTCCTTTCTTACTTCCCCATTCTCTTCTTCCTCTTCTTCTTCTTTAACTGTTTAACTTCAGTGGTCGGACCTTCTGCCATAAAGGATCCAGGATGCCTGGGAGGTTGGGTCACGTAACCAAACAAACGAAACACTAAAGGCACATCGGAGCCTGACAAGTCGGCGAGCCATGTGAGAAACAGCCCTGCGTCCATCCTTGGCAGCGACAGCTCCTTCGCATGAGGCATTCACAGAATCACTTACCACACTGTTGAATGTTTTGTTCACCAGGACAGAAGCCTCCACTGAGGGCAGCCCAGTGACTGCTTCCCTTGCATGTGTTCAGAAATGCTGTTATGACCCTTCCTCGTTTTTGTTAATCCTCCCAGGGTGTAATTAGCACCATGTTTCCAAACATCAAGCTATTACAATTTCCCCCATCTGCTCCTTGATGCTGAAAACCCCTTCACAGAGCACAAAGCTTTTCATTCAATAAGCAGAGACACTGTTTAAAATGAAAATATCCTTGGAAGAGGCAATACAATGACTTAAATGTATTACCGAGGCGTCATTTACTAACACCACATTTCTCTGGTGTTCAGGTTTTGATTTGGAAGATGAGAAAAGATGACCCTGAGGATTCAATTTGAGGATGAAATGAGTTAATATGTATAAAGGACTTAGTACAGTGCCTGGTGCAGAGCACTGACCAAGTAGCAGGGCTGCTATTATTTCCAGTTTACAAAGAAGGAGACCGGCTGCTCAGGTTAATGGCGGTGGTGCAAACCAAGGCAGCCTCCGTGCCCAGGCTTCCCTCTGCTATAAGGAGCCGAGATAAACCACACCTCTGGAGGAAGGAGCCTAATTTAGTCCTTCACTCTCAGTTGCAGGACAAACCGACAGGTGTTGTCTCAGTACCTTTCCTGGCCTCGTTACGCCCTGGACAGCGAGGGCTTCAGCAAGGGTCTCGGATCCGGTGTTTGGATCCTCCAGCTGACAGCCTCACGGAGAGTGAGCACCCTTCCACACCTCATGTACCAAAGCTGCACACTGGTTGGGGCCAGGGGGAGCCACCCAAACGTCTCACGTGTTGTGAAACCATTCTTGCTTTTTGTTGTCTCCTTGATTGTGAAGATCAGAGAGTATGAATGATTTTGAGGCTGCATCCAGTGGTGAGAAACTGGTCAAGATCCCACCAACCTGACAGAGACAGGTCAGAGTCCCCGACCGCGTGGGTGCGTGACCGCTGGAGGGCCACAGGGCTTTCTTTCTCCATTTCTTTCATTCCTTGGGGGCACGTCACAGGGACACCCACCCTGAGTCCTGTGTCATCCTGTGGGTGAGTTTTTAAAGCCCTCCCCCTTCATTCAGAAAATGGCCTCCCCAAATACATTCAGCTCATTATCCATCCAAGCAGAGCAGATTGATGGGTTAAAAAAAAAACAACTTAGAAATTAAATCTCCCTTGAAATATAACACCACGTAATTGAGTTTCTGTATATGTTGTTTGGAGACAGTAACAAAGAAATGTAAAACAGAATCCCTGAAGCTGGGACAGCTTGTAAAATCTGGTTAAGCCATGTTGAAAAATACTGAATGCCCCCATTAGAAAACACAGACTATTTATTACTTCCTTTTCTTTAGCCCTACGAGACATAAGCTCCCTTTTTTTTTTTTAATACTCCTTTCTCCCCCTTTTCAAAGTGCACTCATTGAACTCTTGACAATTAGTGTAATTGAAATTTATTGACAATGTGGCCGATGTGGAAGCCCATTGTCCCCCAGCGCGTGCGGCTGTGAGCAGCTCGGTGGCAACGTCAGGCAGCCCGGCCTTGCTCAATCACATCAATGGGCCACCGGCTGCCAAGGGTTCCTTTGGGGGTATGAATGTTACTTAGTGATAAGAGCCTTTCGAAACAGGATCCCTGGACCCCCTCTCTTGTGGGAGATGGAAATGAAATATGTATTTGGCTGCTGTGGAAAATTAATGTAATTGGCTCCCACATAAAGCTTTGACAAGTTGACCTGTTTGAAATCCAAGGAGGGCTTCGAGCCCCGTATCATATTATCTTCAGCTAACCCAAGCGCGCATCGTGCCCCCCACCCCAAACACACTGGAGGTGAAATGAAATGGAATTGGGGTACTGGTGTTTAATAATACTACTGTTGAACACAGTTATTATTTTTGCATGTGTAGCCCCGAGATGAAGGGGTGAGGACGATTGGATTCCGCATGCATGTGTCTGTGTTGATAGCTCAGTTTGGGTTTTCTTTCCTTTGGTGGAGGCAAGGGTTGAAATGTTTGGAGATGTACATGGGCACATCTACCTTTAGACCCGTTTTCTCCCTCTGCTATTCGTTATGATTCTAAAATGTAGATGTGTAACTTGATTAAATTTAGTTGGACTCATTTAGGGTTCAGTGCAGATTTCCAGTTTTCTCCTCTGAGAGGATAGATACATTTTATTTTAATGCATAGGGATTTAAGCATGTAAAGCTAATAGGAGGGATATATTGAAATCTCGGCCCATGGAAATGGGCATATAACGTTTTCCCTCAGGGGAGTTTCTTAGGAGGAGATTACTATGCTGAATTAATTTTAGCTGCTGTCCTGTCTGGTTCCTAATTTCAGATAATATGCTCTTTTGATTTATTTAATAGGACCCTAAAATGTAACACCCCAGAGTTTAAGAAAATACAATGATAAATTGGAGAGCACGTGAGAAAGCAGGTGTATATGTTTCTTCCTTTGAGAAAATCCTCAAGCTCTTGTTAAACCCTGAATTATTTGCATGTATTAATGTACATAGACCCTTCCCCCAGTACCATTTTAAAGGTAACCTCGAGACAATAAGTTAGTAGGTTTTATTGATTTCACATTTAAAAATGGATTGGGTAAGCACCTTATTATTTTTTCTCCTTTCAGTGGTAGAATTCGTTTCTCTGAGGAAGGTTTATTGCAGCTAAGAGAGAGTGAAGCTGGTCTTTCCGAAGGACTTTTAAAATTTCACACTTTATTGGCGAGAGTTCTATACTGTGTCAGCCAAGCTTTAGGGTATCGTCTTGAAATTCTTGGATAGCACAAGAAAAAGGAGCGGAGGAGGCCAGGCGGATGGAGCGATTGCATCCTGCACAGATGCACTTGTGTGACAGGTAGGTCATGCGCGAAGGGTGGAGCCAGGGTGGACACGTGGCTGGAGCACATGGTCTTTCCAGCCGCTGATTGGGAGACTCGGGAAATGGTGATGAACAAGAAGCGAATGAGTGTGATGATCAGATAGACATATGAAGAGAGATGATAAAGCTAGCAAGTGAGGACGAGGCTCTGCAAACTGTCTTATTCTTTGCTTTCCTGTAGATTGTTTATTCAAATATTATTTTGTTAATGATCATGAATTCAGCATGAAAGTGAGTAGACCTGGCAAGGAATACCTGTCTACCTGTCGGCCCATGGCAATGAGAGCCCCATGCAGTAGGGACCTGAGATTCGGTGAAGGCGACGTGAGTGCAGAGAGATTCTCCACTCCAGCACCAGCTTCTATGTGCTTTAACCAGTCACAGTTTGAGCTGCAAGGAGATAGACAAATTTATTTCAAATAAGGCAGGCTTAACATGAATTTAGTTGTTTTCTAATTTTAAAAAGGGTATTTTGGTCAAGAGAAACAGGACCAATAGCAAATGTGTGTGTGTGTGTGTGTATTGATTGATTGACTTATTGCTTGTTTGGCTATAAGGAATTGGTTCAAACAGTTACGGAGGCTAAGAAGTCTAGACTCAGGACTGCCTATGGTATAGTCCCAGTCCAAGGCCAAGTCTGGTGAGGAGAGATTTCTCTCTTACTCAGTCTTTTATTCTATTCAGGCCTTCGAAGGATTGGATGAGGCCCACCCACATGGGGGAAGACTACCTGCTCTACTTAGTCTGTGGATCCCAATGCTAACTTGGCCAGAAACACCCCCACAGGCACACCAGAATAATGTTCAGTGACATTGCTGGGCATCCCATGACCCGGTGCAGGTGACGCACCAAAGGAGCTACCATGTAGGGGTTCTCGTCATGTTGAGACTTTCAGGTGGTGGCATCTCCAGTGCCTTTCTCCTGGGGCTAGCATGCACAAACTCTCACCTCAGTGTCTGGGGCCTCTTCTAACTGCTGTCTCTTAGACCCATCTGACTACCTCAGTTGCCCTCTGCGCTCTTGTGTGATTCTCAAGTTTCTATCCATCAGATCCCACACAGGGCAGCTGGGTGGTGAGCTTCGCACTTGTGACGAGAGGACAGCCACTGCGAGGTGCTGCCTGGGCATTTACAGTAGGACAACCCTCTCAACCCAGTGTCTGCACATTTCGATCAGGACCTGAGCTTAGGATTCCTGACAGAAGTTCCTGCTTTGCTTTGCCCAGGTACCCTTTCAACAGAATCACTTAGAGTTGAGTCTGCAAAAGTTAGTGACCTCCACCCCAACAACCTTAAAGTAATAGGTTCTGCCATGTTGCTCTCTGCCTGCTTCTCACTTGTGACCTGGGACAGAGGGCTGCCATTTCCTGGGATCCTTGCACCCCTGCTCTGACATTTGTAAGTAATAAAACTGTGACTTGATTTACTTTGTGGGTGTATTGAAACTGCACCTTCAACCAGAATGATCCTGTGAGTTTCACTTCCCCAAAGCAGGAACCTGGATGCTGAGGGAGCCACCTGTAGCCCCGTGTGGGTGACCTGTGCCTCCTCATTCAGCAGACCATAATCTGCCTATTCTTTACTCAATATACTAGCTACAGTATGACCCTCAATGCACTAGAGATCTCAAATCTAAGTGACCAAACTAACTCCGGCTGGGCCCCCAGATCTGCCCCTCTACTCTGGCCCATCCCTGGCCATCCAAGACAGCAGTGTGAGCAGGAGACTAGCCATGCCTCCTCTCCTCAGAGCTCCCACAACCGTTGTTAAGTCCTGGACTTTAGCCTTTGTCTAAACTTAAGCTCTGCTCCGGGTCCTCCCTGTCTCCTCCAGAGGACTGTGATCCTCTGTCTCTTTCCTGGATTCCTGCTGTCCCCTGTGCCCTACTCCAGCTCAGCCTCAAATAGCTGCCGGAGTCGTCTACCCAAAATGAAAATCTGGTCATGCTCTCATGTCCTCAGGGCTTCTTGAGGGCCCCCTTGGACTGGGCCAAGGTTGGCCTGACCAGGAAGTCCCACAGCCTCCTTCCTGAGCTGGACTCTGTTTGCTGCTCTGGCCTCATCATCCCTTTTATTGTGTCTCAGTCAACCAACCCCAAGGTCCAAGCATGAGCACCAAACATGGCAGTGCCGTATCCCTGCACTTGCTAGTCATGATTCCAGAAATTTCATTCCAGTATAAATGATGCCCTCTGTGTGAAGCCACCGTGACCTGCTCAAGCAGAGCTTCTACCATCCCACATGTCTCCACTGTGGCTACTAGGCCCTCCTCCCCTGCCTGGCCTTCTTGCTTGTGATTACCTGCCTCTTTGAAAGAATTAGGAAATGCAGTCTCAAATTAAATACATTATGGTAGGCAGAATAATGAGCCCCAAATGTGTCCATGTCCTACTTACCAGAGCCTGTGAATATGAATTAAATGGCAAAAGAGACTTTGTAAATATGCTTGAGTTAAGGACCTTAAGACTGAGAGATTATCCCGGCTGTCCAGGTGGACCCAGTGTAATCCCAGGAGTCTTATCTTGTAAATGCAAGCAGGAGACTGGAATGTAAGTCAGACAAACTCAGCCCACCATTGCCGGCATTGGGGATGGAAGGGGTCCCTGAGCCAAGGCGTGTAGTCAGCCTCTGGAGGCTGGGAAGGCCAGGAGAAGGCTCTCCCTATGAGTTTCCAGATAGAAATACTGCCCCGTAGGCACCTTGATTTTAGTTCAGTGAGATCCATGTTAGACTTCCAAGTTCTTGAACTGTAAGAGGATACATTTGCAGTGTTTTAAGCCATGACTTTGGGGTAATGTGTTACAGCAACAACGGAAAGCAAACACATACAGTAAGTGACTAATAATGTCTGTGTTCTTGGAAATGCTCTCTGGCTCATTTACATTTGAAACTTAGGTTGAATGCTGTATATTCGAGGCTTCGAGTCTTTTATACAATAGCCAACAAGCCACATGTTCTTCAATAGGATTTCTGATGGGTGCGAAGCTATGATTTTCACTCATTAATGAAGACATAAACTTATCCCAAAAATTCAATGCATAGTGCTAGATAATTACTTTAGGTGGTAGCTTGCTTTTGAAATGTAAACTAATTGGAAGCAGATAATTTAAGTACAGTATAGAGGCATCAAATAAATATGATGGTATTTTAAATCTAACGTTGGTAGCTACAGTGATATTGTACAATCTCTGAAATGGAGTAGAAAATATCAAATTCTCAACCCAATACTACTGCTCATATAAAAATGAAGACACTCAAAGCCACAATAACCAAATATGTACACAAGGAAGTAGACTCTCTGCCATCAAATGGGAACTGTTTCACCAAATAGGAAATTGCTTGGGGCGCCTGGGTGGCTCAGTTGTTTGGGCGACTGCCTCGGCTCAGGTCATGATCCTGGAGTCCCGGGATCGAGTCCCGCATTGGGCTCCCTGCTCGGCGGGGAGTCTGCTTCTCCCTCTGACCCCCCTCCCTCTCATGCTCTCTGTCTCTCATTCTCTCTCTCTCAAATAAATAAATAAAAAATCTTAAAAAAAAACAAAACAAATAGGAAATTGCTCAAACCAGGAGATACCACAAAACCTTAGATTGATAGAACAATCTTACTTTGTTATATAAACCATGATTTTATAAAATTGTTCGTTCAGTGTAGAGGCAAACTACCTTTTATTTCAAGCAAGGATAAAATTGCTGGGACTAATTTTGGTTATTGGGGATAGAGGTGTACGTGCCATGTTTGTGTGAGAATCCCCTGAAATGTGCCTATCTGCACTAAGAAAGGCTTAAAGGCTGAGCACTAGAGCCCAGGATGTTCGAAATTGCAGAAAGTAGCACCTTGTGCTCCACTGGTCAGTATTCTGACAGAACACCAAATAGACGCTCATCCTGATCAATCACTTAGGGTGCCAGTTGTTTGGACGAGTGTGAACTTGACAAAGCATGTCCCAATTGAAACTTCAAAGATCAAAACTGGGGAGAAATTTGTTGATTAGAATGAGCTAAAGATTGAAAAATAGAGAACAGTCTATAAGTCATTCCTTAAAGTAGTTTGCTAATCCTGGAACAAACGTTTTTATTAAATAATTTGTACTGTATCTGGAAAAAGTCACTAAGTTATCTGAAAATGGCGTGAAAAAGATTACATGAAAGGTGTAGATTCTTGTCAAATCAGCCCTGTATTTCCTGTGCCACTGAAGACTTCGGTGACCCCAACAGACTCTGTGTGCAGGGAGACCATGGCACGGAGATGTCATGTGTGATTGGCTGGAGGACAGAGGCCAGCGGATGTGGACACGGTCCGTAAGCAGCCTGGAACACTTGGAGAATCTTTCTTTTGCAGAATTATTTAACTTCTCTAAGACATAAAGGGGACGAGGCCTTGCTAAGGTGTATTAAAAAGCAACACTCTCCTCTTGAGGGACTCGGTGCATATGTATACTTGCTTCTTTTGGAAACAGGGAAAGAAGCATCTAACCTCCTCACTTGGATCCTAAAAGCAGTTCACCAAACCCACCTCCTTGGATGGAGAAATTCGCAGTCATTTTAGAAAACCTGTTAAGTTCTCCATTCCTTGGGTTCCCTGTAGCACCTCCAGAGCTGAGTTTGGGGGCATTTCTGAGGAGCAGATCAGGCCAGGTGGTTCTATGTCAGGAGCCTGGGTGGTGGAGCGTTCAGCCCAGGAAGGGAGGTCCGGCAGAAAGAGGTGAGTCCGTTGGAAGAGTTGGAAATGTATTCCACAGAACATGACTAATTCAGTTTATTGCTTTGTCCACCAGGAAATAATTGCTCTACTAGTCTGCTCGCCCTGTGTCACCGGGGCCTGATTTGGCAAAGGGATAAGACAGCTCAGGCTGCACAGCACATTCTGCTGGGTCTGTGACCAGATGTAAAGGAAAACGGTTTCCAGAGAGTGGTGGTGTCCATTTGAGACCTTATTTATTCTTGCTAGAAGTCCTGAAAGGAAGAGTCCATGATGGTCTCTATTAGGGGATAGCTGATCAATATTTAGAAAAGAGCAAAATCCAACTGAACTTGCCTTCATTTCAGACATGAGAGCTTCGGTCTAGAGAAGCCTCCACACAGGGCAACAAAAGCCCATAGCAGGTGGCGGCCACAGAGAGGGAAAGAGAGTCTTTGATTCCCAGAGTTTCTCCATTATAATATTCAAATGTCCAGTTTTCAGAAAAAAAAAAAAAAAAAAAAAAAGACCTATGCAGAAAAATAAGACAGTATGACCTGATCACAAGAAAAAAACAAATTAACAGAAACTGTCCTGAGGAAGTCCTACCGTATGTTAAATCACCTGACCTAAATGTGCTCACAGAGCCAAAATAAAACCCTGGACAAAGTACTGAGTTGGCCAGAGGAGTGTGATGGTTGCCCATCGGGAGGGACACATGGCAATCACCCACAAGGCTGATTTCTACTTCCCGGGGCTCCGATTCAGTGATTCTCCTGGACCTGCCAGAAAAGTACAAATCCAGTCTTGATAGGAGCATGCACGCTCATGTTCTTAGAGCCCAGACATTTCAAGGAGTGGGACCAGAGTAAGTCACACTAATCTCTGTGTCATACTTGCTGAATAAGAAGGGTTGCTCAAGAGAATCTGCCATAAAAAAAAAAAAAAAAAAAAAAAAAAGTAAAAAAAAGAAAGAAAAATGGAGTTGTGTTGAAACCCAACCTATCTAATTCCTATGTTCTTCAATGTAAACCAAGAAAGAGGAGGGATGGAACCTTCTAAGACGCAGATGATCTTTCCAGCCAGGAATTCAGGGGAATTCCATCACCTTAAAACATTCCCATAAGTAATTAAAAGGGATGAAGTTTCTAATATTTTAAAAGCCATTAAAGAATTCAGTCACTCGGCAGGTATTGAGTGCCAGCTTGTGTCAGCCATGGCGCCAAGGGACAGCGCGGGTAGATGAATGAGCAGAGCCTCAGCCTGGGAAGCGTTTCTCAATCCTTCCAGAAATAAGCGGAGCTGATGGGCGCCATTTTGATTTCATAAGCTTATTGCAAAAAGGATTTCAAAGCTGAGTCATATTTTCTTATTTCCCAATTTCTCAGGTATTGACTTTTCCCTTTGGTGTAGAGACTCAGAAATTGCCACCTTAATATAACAGTGATATACATAACGGTCATGGAATTTAAGAAACAGAAATAGTAATGATCACTATAAATCGAGCACCTACCCTGTGACAGTTGTTTGAATTTGTACGTTGCAAAGGTTATCTCTTTTTGATTTCCACATCTTATGAGATGAGTGTAAGCTGAATTTAGAGGGAATGGAATAAGCTCAAAATGACTACTGCTCACCCATACCAGTGTGGCTGGTAAGTAGTGAAGGGTCCCTCTCAGTCCAACTCCAGAGAGGTGGTACTGCCTCAAGGGCCCCTATGGGCTGTCTTTCCATCTCCTTCTTCACAGGCCATGAAATGGTCCATCAGCAAGGAAGCAGTTTGTGCAATATCAAATGAAGCTAATTTGTAGCCTCTGGTGAGTGAAATCTGTGCACCTCTGTCATGAATATTTCTTTTGCACTTTACACCAGTAAGAGAAAGAGACTCTCACTGGCCTGAACTGATATTTCAAAATATATTTGGGAATATTTGTTTTCTATTATTGGAAAGAATATATTATTGATATATGCCCAAGATCCCATTCCTTTTTAGGATTATTATAAAGAGGAGGTATTGGTGATACACATTATAGAAGAATTACTGGTTTTCTTTCAAATGCAGATGCTCATGTTGGAAGACAAAGTACCAATATAACGACATGAAGGAACTTCAGAGCTTGAGTTACACATGTGAAGCCCACTTAGAATTCTTTAGAACACCTATACAAGCAACAGGTAGACAAAGTCAGACATCTTGTGTAAAATATATTTTGAATTTAAAAGCGTTTGCTTTCATCTCCATATAGCTATATGGAGACAAGTAGGGTATGTGTATCTTTCAGCACAAGCACCATGCTTGGCACACCAGCTGCTGAACACTTGTTTATTGGAGGAAAAGCAAGCACACTACCTATCTGGCTATGCTTTTTCATTCCTCTTCTTTCCCTGTTTTACTACAGCTCCAGTGAGAGCCACGGAGTGGAGAGAGACAAAGGAGCAGCCATGCACCAGAGCTTCCCCGTTTCTTGGCCACCCATCCAGATCTACTAGGCCTATCTCCACCTACAAAATGAAGCAAACCACCTGCTAACAGTGCCCCTAAACTTCTGTGTTCTATTGACACAAAATGAAGCATAAATATACTGAGAAACACCACGGCCCTCCCTTCCATCACTGAGGACTTGGTGTCTGTGTTTGACACATGTGTTTAAAGAGGACCCTTCGCTCCATGCTGCCCGAGCAGCATGACCTTTTATCAGAAAATGTTTGGGAGCATGGACTAACCTTTCTTCTGCTAGCCTGCAGCCTCCCTGAGGGCAGAGACTACACCTCATCCTTTCTGCAATATTTCTTCCAGTTTCTTGGCATTTAGCAGAAAATAAACATGTGTTGAAAGAAAAGTACTTTTATTATATATGCCGCCGAGTGAATCACATAAAACCTAGTGATTTCAAGCAAGAAATATATATTATCTCTGAGTTTCTGTGGGTTGAGGATGTGGGTGCAGCTTATCTGGGCTCCTCTGGCTCAGGGTCTGTCTTGAGGTTCGCCCTAAGGGTGTCCAACAGGGCCGCGGTCTCATCTGAAATCTTGCCTGGGGAAAGATCCACTTCCACTCCCATTCCTGTGGGTGTAGCAGGATTTGGTTCCTTGCAGCCTATTGGACTGAGGCCTCATTCCCTAGCTGGCTTTTGTCCAGAGCCACCCTCACTTCCTGTCTCATGAGCCTTTCTAGAGCAACTCACCTCGTGGCGCTGTCAGAGTGAACACAGTGAGAGGGACAGTGGCCAAGACATAAACCTGCCTCTCTGTAACATAACCTCCAAATGCACACCCATCAGCTCTGCTGCATTCTGTCTGCTAGAAGTGAGCCACCTGGTCCAGCCTGCACTCAAGGGGGGGCTTACACAAAGGTGTGAACAACAAGAGGCACGATCACTGGAGTCCTCTTAGGAACTGCCCACCACACTGTTCATGCTCAATTCTCACTTGGCTATTTGTGATTTATTTTAGTTTGCATTCGTCTTTTGCATTATGCAAACCTGCATCCATCTTTATCCTAGGGGAACACAGATCAAAGATGGGCCTGTTGATAACTCAAACAGTGAATCGTGTCATTGATGAACCCCTTCTACCTTAATCACCATGACACTTTTCTTGATGTGTGAAGCTTCACTTCACATATTCCTCATCCTAGATTTGACATATCCCCTTTCTTTTTGCAAGAGCATAGGAGGATATGCTTCAAAACACATTTTTCTCATCTTGCTTCACATTCTCCTAAATTTTAACTGGGTCAGCAATTGAATTTTACTGGGCCAATAGGTTCTTTAATTTAGGTGAGTTGTATTATTTAACAAGACCAGCAATTCTTGGTAAAGATAGAATTACTATTAGAGATACAGAATCCTATAAGATCTTTATGTAAAACTGTCCCTTTTAATCAAACATTTTGTAAAAAGTAATTATTTTCTGAAACTGTCAAAAGCATCTTATTTAAAGGTAGTGTAGCGTAGTGGATATGAGCTCAGTTTCTGGAGAACTATACTACCTTGGGTAAATTACTTGATCGCCCCGTGCCTCTGTCTTCTCATTTATAAAAGAAGAATGATAACGGTGCCTTCCTCATTAGGGATAGTTGTTGGTATTAAATGACTTAATATTTGGAGAACACTTAGAACAATGGCTGTCTTTTAGTAAGTGCTTTATAAGTGTTTGTTAAATAAAATAAATGGCTTTGAAGAAAGGATTTAACATTTTCTTGGCAGATGTGCTTGGCGTACTTAATATTATTTCAGTCATTCTTATGAATCTTAACTAATTCTGGTATCCCCAGGAGTAACCATTTAGAATAAATAATTTGTCCTTCCTTTGTATCTCAACCAACACTAGTCTGTGTTCCCCTCGGGGAAAGGGACGGTATCTTACTTCACCCTTTATGTTCCAGGTTTCCTACTATGCCTGGCACGTGGAAGGCATTCAATAAACAGTTGTTTAATTAATTTCATATTGTTTGGGGGTGACAATTTGCAAGGAAAAAGGAAAGGAGAGATTGTCCTTTAAATAGAGTTTGTTGTGGCCGCATTTGCGTGCAGTTTAGAAAAGCTGAGTATCTTCTTTCCCACTATATCACCCAGCCAATTAATCAACACTTGAATGAGTCCCAAGATAGACCCTTCATTTTGTCTACTTATTAACTTTCATTATGTGCAAGAGCTAAAGTGTAATTGTGAACAGGATGGATTATGCCGTAAACTTTTTTCCTATTACACCATTCCTTCACAAATCCCCTTATTAAAGTGTACCAAGGGTGATATATTATGTTAAGAAGGTTTAAAACATAAGGTGACAATGACCTTCCCTTTAATTAACTATGATGGAAACAAAGGTGAGCACAATGATGATGAAGCTCGGCGGAAAACCATAAATCACCCTCCACACGGGAAGACAGGACACAGCTACAAAAATAACCTTGCAATTCACAGGTTAAGTGAGTGTTCCAACGTGCTGCTTCCACTATTATTTATTTACACATAACTCCATTGTGTCCTGGGCACAAGAGGATGCTCAAGAAACCTGAAAATGAAAGGCTGGCTGCTGCCGGCTGAGACCAGATTTCAGAACTACTTAGGCTATTCTCTTTAAAATTATCGATGTTACCAAGTCTTAGGTGAGTCACAGCATCCGTAAACATGGTTTTAATTATTATTATTGAGGCATAAATTACATATGGTGAAACACACAGATCTTTGGTGTCTGGATCAATGAATTTTGATAATTGCACACATTCAAATAATTGTCACCAAAATAAGACATAGGACAGTCATATCACCCAGAAAGTTCCCGGGTGCCCTTTCCAGTCAATACCCCCTTCGGGAATCACTATTCTGACTTTTACTATCATACATTAATTTTGTACTAGCATACGTTGTTTGATTTCACGTAGATTGAATTATACAGCGTGCAATTTGTTACAATTTAAAGCTTTTCCTTTTTTTTTTTTTTAAAGATTTTATTTATTTCTTTGAGATAGAGAGAGTGAGAGCAAGAGAGAGAGAGAGCATGAGCCTGGGCTGGTTGGGGGAGGAGCACAGGGAGACGGAGAAGCACGCTCCCCGCTGAGCAGGGAGCCGGATGCAGCACTCTATCCCAGGACCCTGGGATCATGACCTGAGCTGAAGGCAGATGCTTAACCAACTGAACCACCCGGGCGCCCCAAAGCTTTTCTTTACGTAGGCACCATCTACTTTACTTTCTAAATATGCTTCTTCTCCCTCTCCCCACTCTTTTCTCCTCCTCCTCCTGTTCTCCTTCTCCTTTGTTTTCCCTGATACAAGGGCAGCCTGGGCCTGGAGCCTGGCTGGGCTCACTTGCCTTCTCCAGGGCTCTGCTCTTGCTCACAGTGCTGTGGACTGCTGGCCTTCAGGCACGGTGCTCTGTCCGGGGGTGTGCTTGGATCCTGTACAAACTGCAACAGAGAAAACTCTCCACAGTAACTTCATTGGATGTCTTATCGCTGCTGCCCCCTCCCCCACCCTCTGTCCCCCAGATCAGCCCCACATTTTCCTCTGCATGCTCAACGACAGGAGCTTTATCTCCACCGAGTAGGTAGGTCTACTTTCAGACTAACAGGGTTGTTTCATTAACATGTAGGGAATGAGTCCTTTGATGATGTGTTAGAATTATTCATAAGAAAAGCAAGCTGGGGACTTATCCCAAATATGGTCTCATGGGCCTTGCTCCGTGAAGGTAATTGAGGAGAGAAGGAAGACCCGAGTCCTAGATGTTGCTGCGCTGCCCTGGGTGACATTTCCAGCCCCCACCAGCCAGGTGGTCAGAAGAGCTTGTCTCCGTGTGTCCACAGACTAACCGCAACGGCTGATGGTCCCCAAGGACAGGAGGACAGACTTTGAGAAAGAACAGGAAGTCGTGAGATGAGGGTTTTTACACTAAGTACTTTGTTCTTATGGTGCCCACCTACTTCCGTGCCAATCCACCCATTAACACCAAGCCAGCCAGGAAACAGTCTTAGAACCTATATACATGTAAAGAAGTGCCCATTGTTCGCAGCTCCCCTGGGTTGGAGCTGCAGGGGTCTGGTCATAAGGGGCATCACATGGAGAGGCTTTGGGCACAGAAGCTCGTGGACCAAACTTACCACATACTCTAGCAACATGCGCCCTTCCAGGGTGGGAGAGATCTCCCTATTACGCAAAGACTCCACCGTAATGGATCGCTGCTTTCTTCAAATTTAAGGTATTTTAAGTGATAAAGGTGTACGGGCAAACTTCTCTCCACTAAGCAAGAAGTTTGTATACTCATAATACCGCAGGACAACTCCCTGTTGCTCCCCATTTGTCTGAGGACATCCAAGCCACAGCCTCACACAGAGGTCTGCTCCCTTCTTTGCTTTCTGCTCGGGGAAAGAGTGGCAGGCAAGACTGTTCTCAAAGTCATTCACTTTCTGCTTCCAAGCTCTGCTGGTTAGAGACCTTCAGCTAGAAGCCCGGGAGCGCCATGAGTTCAAGTCAAACCCACCTCTCACTGAACAGCGAGCTCGTTCCCCTCTAGGACCTGGACACGGGGGACACCTCTACACGTGGGGGATGCATCTGCTACACCAGCACCATGAGAGGAACGAATCAGAGGAGAGTATCGGAGCCTGTTGAAGTCCCTAGAAAGATTAGGATTAGAAGTTAAACTTCGAGATCATTTGGGGTATCTATCGGGTCCCAAGGAAGTCATGCAAGGCAGTCGCTGTGGAAACGCTCGGGAGCATTTGAGGCGTCATCCTGGAAAAATTCATTACAGAAGTTAGGGGAGACAGTTTGGCTGGTAGTATTACTTTGGCAAACCACTGGGTTTGCCTTTGACTTCTGGTGGGATTCAGGCTCCTTGGGTGGGAGGGTGGACATCGTAGTGGCCATTTAAGCTTGGTCTGGTTTGTTTTGTTTTATTTATTTTATTTTATTTTATTTTTATTATGTTGTGGTATCTTGTTTTATTTTAGTCTTTCAAAACTAAGCTGCACCACTTTGATATAATCCATGATTCTAGAAGAGAAGAGCTTCAGAGGTCCTATCAACCTAAAAAAAGTACAGTGCCTATGATGAGCTGTGTACTTATGTTCTCCTAAAGCGGGTGCATAGAAGCATCAGCCCCTGTGCGATGGTTTTGGAGGCAAGGCCTTCACAAGGTGATTAGGTCTAGATATGGTGACAAGGAGGTGGGGCCCTATGATGGGATTAGTGCCTTTAAAAGAGGAAGGAGAGAGGGAGATCTCTTGCCAGGAGCACTCACCACGGAAAGGCCCTGTGAGGACACAGAGAAGAGTCAGCATCTACAAGCCCAGAAGCGGGCTCTCTCCAGACACCCAATCTGCCGGCACCTGGATCTTCCTTATCTCCAGAATTGTGAGGAAGAAATTTCTTTGTTTAAGCAACCCAGTTTATAGCATTTAGCTACAGCAGCTGAGGCTGACTGACAGCATCTGTTCAAAGACTGGAAGCAACAGCCTATCTTGCCTTTTGCCTCTCAGTTAGTGGGATTTATCCAGGGTGAATACCAGAAGTCAAATAATTAGTGACTTCTAAGAGCCATTCCTTGTCAGCTCTTGGATCGTGGATATTCCCCATACACAGTGCTCTGGCAATCGGCATGATGAGCATTTCTGGGTGGCATGATGGGGATGAAGCTATTATTTGACATTCTACCCCCATTTCCCGGAGTTTGGTATGGAGATCTCGTATAGATTAAAAAAAAAAAAAAAAGAAGGATTTCAGCCTCAAAGACTATTGTCCTCATGAGCACAAACAATGCATTGCATCAATCTTGCCGAGCTAGGGACAATTTATGCTGAGTGAGTAGTAAAAAATGCTGATTTAATTATATTTTCTATCAATGTACATTCAGAGGATGGGGTGCTAATTAATTCATATTTTTTACAAGGCTGTTTCTTTGTTAGTACTGCACGGATCCTAAATAATTTGTTTTTGTTTTAATTTGATAAATGACTGTATCGCATTGAATATGCATGTGTGCATGTGTACAGTGAAGGGGAAGGAGAGAGATGTATTATTTGAGGGAGCATTTTGTTTTAATTTAGAGTAATAGTTGTATACCCTGTGTGCAAAAGCCATTATGCCCTAAGTAGGCACGTAAGGACGTTAGACTATATATATATATATATATATATATATATATATATATATATATATA
>NW_023270865.1:3168865-3295402 GCF_011800145.1 Mirounga leonina | reverse complement strand
TATATATATATATATATATATATATATATATATATATATATATATACACACGCACACATATTCATGTACATACATACATACGCATTCAAGGCCATGGCTGATCCTACAGGGAATAAAGCCTCAGCTCGGGAGTGGACCTGCACTATCAGCTACGCCTACATCTTTTCCAGTGTCCGTGCTAGATCTGGCCAGTCCTCTTCTCCTTCATGTGCACTCTGGGCAAGTGGGCACGTCTCATGCGCATTGCCCCAGCCTGTGACCCTAGTTAGTCCTCCATAATCCTAAATACATGGAGGGATGGGTGAATGAATGAACACCACCTCTGTCCCAGGAAAATGACTCAAAGTGAAAGCTAAACCACACTGAGGTGAATTGGTAGCATGATCTATGACAGGCAGAGGATTTCAGATGATAAGTATGCTTTTAACTAGTAACGATCACATTTAATCATTTTTTCCCCCTAAGGAAACATGACTGGAATATCTAAATTAGGTAGCATGGAATGAATTAGTTTTTTTTTTTTTTTTTTTTTTTTAGTTTTGGGTAAACACGGGATAGGAAAATTAAATTAATTTGTATGTTTAAGATGTGTGTGTGTGTGTGTTTGTGTTCAATAGTTTTAACAGGAAAAATGCAAGCTCCTTTGTGAACATGAGTATCTACATGCAGATAAAGCCCTTATGCTGTGTGTCTCAATCCGTATATTTGCTTCTTTTTTTTTTACTTTTATTATTTTATGTTAGTCACCATACAATACATCATTAGTTTTTGATGTGGTGATCCACGATCCATTGTTTTCATATAATACCCAGTGCTCCATGCGGTGCGTGCCCTCCTTAATACCCATCGCTGGGCTCACCCATCCCCCCATACCCCTCACCTCTAAAACCCTGTTTGTTTCTCAGAGTCCACAGTCTCTCAGGGCTCATATATTTGCTTCTTAAAATCGAACTGTGTTTTTCATGCCAGCACCCCAGGCTAGACTGGCGATTCAAGGACACATTTGATCACCTGAGTGTAGGTGCATTTGTACTTGTTAGAAATAAACACCGGGCATTCAAGAAAGCATTTAAAACATCCAGATTTTGAGCAACACTGCCATGATGCAACGCTGTTTCTTCCTGGCCTCCACGGGTGTGTCTTCCCACAGCTCCATCCCTTTCTAACTGGAAGGAGCTGGTGTGGAGGGGAACGTGGGAAAGTCAAATCGATTTGGCAGAATTTGAGGTGGAGGTTGAATGTTCTGCGATTTGAATATTTTCCCATGCTTTTGCTAATAAGGCATGACAAATAGAGTCACCTTTAATACTTCTCACACTAATAGTGTCATAAAAAAACCTCCCTTTAATTGTTACCTCCGGCCAGTCATCAGGGAACTAATGAAGAGAAGCTTGTGGCCGGTCTCACCTGGGCAGCGTTGGAGAGGGGCTGCCTGGCTCTGGACGTGCACAGCCTTCCTGGAGCTCCCTTTCAGAGCCAGGATGCACGCGGATGGCATCAAAGCCGGCCCCGCATCTCTGCGGAGCCACCGTGATGTGATGAACACTTCCCCCTTGGAGGGGGCAGAGGGAGCTGTTGGACCACTCCAGAAGGCTGGTTCAGAGAAGGGGCTTTTTCTAAATTTTACACCTATGGTCAGTACTCCACATTTCCATTTCCACTACATTTTTCTCTTTCCTTGGGCATCTTTCATACGTTTCTGCCAGAAGTTTGACACAAGCGTAAATGAGCCGCTCCCCGGTTAATATTTTGGAACGGGGCTGAGAAATACAGTGACTGTCTTCACGGAATTAAAAGACAGAGGGGAAGAAAAAAAAAAAGGAAACAGAAAACAGCATTAGCCATAAAGGAGAAACGATTTGGGCAAACCACTAATAACACCATTGTTTGATGTACGGATCCCTCATTCAGTAGAAGCTTGGATTTCTGAACTGTATCCAATACCATCAGATACGGAGAGAATTCAAACAGTATAGGAGTTGTCTAATGTAAAATATAAAATCTTCCTTCAGAATCAGTATCTCAGATTCTCAGATTCTTGAACAGAATAGAGTATTCGGCTATCTACTTTCAGTATAAATGTAATGCGAATGATTAACCTTTTCTTTATTAACATCTGTTGAAATAATGAAAAATGGAGTGCACGGATTAGGCTTCATGAGCACAGAAACCCCGAAATGCAGTGAGAGTTGGTATGTGTTCCTTTACGATCATCTTCAGAGGGCGGGCGGCCGTCCAAGCAGATGTGGACCATCCCCATCCATGTTGCATCTTCTCACCCTGTGGGATGGGAACTGAGGAAACCTCATTCAAGGTGAACGGCTGCTTCATGATTTGCGTAAAGAAAACACAAGAATGTGGAGCAAACCAAAATAGCAACACAAATTCTCTGGCCCTGGTCTGCTGAGTGTGATTATCTTCACATGGCAAAGACAAAGATATCGAAAGTGAGTTTTAATCCCAAAGTGAACAATCCTGAGTCTTTCTGGGGCTGGTACAGTCTTGCATTACGGAGCTCATTCTGTAAGATTTTCCCAGCATGCTCCTGATGAAGAGTTCTAGCCCTTTCCGAGGTGCATTAATTATTTTAGGTCCCTAGGATTCCCATTGGGTATGCTGCTGTGGTAGTTATTAAAATTCACTACCAGGAAGTAACGTAAGTCTAGTCTTTAAAAAAAGATTGATGGCAATAATTATAGTGTTAAGATACTTGAAAGTGGAAAACACTTACTTTATGAGACAAAGAGGAAATTTTAAAACCACATGGCTAAATCTTAGACTTTCACAGTTTTTCAACTAGTAATAGAAAATTAGAAGAATTAATTTGAGAAACTAGAACAAGCTCCGACTCAGAGGAACTTCTTCTCTTGAATCCCCTTTCCCCCTGCAATTAATAGGCAGTTAATATGCAATTTTAAGCCACTTTTAATTTAGATAAACAAAGAGAAAAGCACAGTTCATCTGTGTCCTGAATTATTTAGTCATCGCACTTTTGGATTATTTTCTGGTATGTCACGGTGATGTGTAAGTATGAGTCTAAGTATAATATCAAATATGAGATTATAAGAGATATATTAGGTACCACTTTTTTCTAAACCTAAGTTGTAGATAAAAGTAGAGTATATAGAGATACTAAAGTCACTTTAGTTTTCATTAGAAATGTGCTTGGTCTGCCCTCCGTTCAGAGGAAACTGGTCTGTGAAGATCATTTCTGTCACCCAGGGGTAAGTAGGGGAAGCACCCGTAAGCTCATGGGTGCCCTTGGGGTTCAGTTACCCCAGTCTGAGTGCACTTCTGGCTATGGAAACGCCCCCTTCATTCATCAAAGGCTGAAGCTTCAGTGATCAATGCTTCCTGATAAATACTATTTCTTCATATTAGGTTAATCCACTTCAGTCACATTTAAGGTCAGAAATAAATATAGGACAGCCCTTATGTCTGTAGAGACCGTGTTAATTGTATGTGATGTTTACGGAAATAAAGAGAATCAGACGTAACGACATTGTCATAAACGGGCTGAATCATACTCTCACATGAGCAGTGACAACCCCACTTTTGGATTAAATTGAAACGATGGATAGCCTGGTGTGCCTTGTGCACCCTCGCACCCCGCCACGATGAACTACCAGGAGCCCACCTAGCACCGTAGTTCGTAGACGCGGGGATGGCGGCCGTGGGGAGAGCGCAGAGGCTTCACACTAGGATGTTCCTGAAAAGCCACCTTAAAGGAGCTGGAGCGAATGCACACTTCTGCCTGGTAGGAATGGGGGCATTTCTTCTTCTAAATTTAGAGAAAGCATGCATAAAGTGAATGCCATGAATGATGGCTTTACCTAATGGTGTATTTCATTTTTAATTGCCAGATACATTTCCCAGGGAGAAAGCCAAGAGCATAATTTACCTTTGCTTACATAACATTGTCAGTTCCTTATGCCCGAGGATGAACTGCGCTACAGAGAAATAAAGGAGTTAATTCTTTATTATCTTTATGAACTTTACAGAGAGTGAGTTTCCTAAGATTGTTTTCGGGGATTGACTAAATCGCACAGCAGATTCTATCATCTCCTCCAGTGGACACAAGAGAAAATCTTGACAATGTGAAGAATATGGGAGAAAAAGCTCTGATATCACAGATGGCACTTTTTTTCCCTCTTTTTATGTAGAGGTGAGGGGATTGGAAGGGAAAGAGCCGGGATTTTTGGTTCAGGGGCAGTGATGGAGGAGAGAGCCGAACGCCGTGTGTGTGTGTGTGTGGACACCGCATACATGAATGCGTATGTGTGTATACAGTTTCTTCCTATAAAAACTTAGAAATTTATGTGTAATGTGTAATTCACCTGCCTTGCCAGCAGCACTGGGGGAGGGTTTTATGGTGCAGTTTTTCCTTATTCTGATTTATTCCTTTGAAAATGAAAGCCTGATAAAAGGCTAATCAGAAATGGATTGTTTTGTACACAAGGAGATAATGAATCCCCATTATAAGGGTGTATAATTATAAAAGGTGGTAAACCGTCTTGCTCTTCTGGAATATTCTCCCAATGCTAGGCGCTCTGTCATGTCTAACAGATTTTGTGGGCAAGTGTGTGTGTGTGTGTGTGTGTGTGTGTGTGTGAGCCATCCCCTAAACCCTTACTTTTAAAGGAATTCTGTGACTTTCCTTTCCTCCCTCGGCAGGTGGAAACCGTGTTGCAAAGTGCATGGACTGAAATAACTGATAACGTGGGAAGACATTATAATGAGGCACTAATGAGGGCCCTGAGTCCAAAGAAAGAATGTCACCTGGAAATTGTGATCAGGGAGAGCGAGCTAATGAGAAATCACTGCAGAACACAGACCCGACGGTCCCCTCTGTGCCAGGCATCCTTTCTCCCTGTCCTTGCTCTTTCCCACAGGGCTGCTTCAGGGAAGGGAGAAGGGGCATGCCCAGCAGAAAGGCTGTGTTCTGCAGGATGAACCCCACTTCGGGATGGAGCGTGCCCCCCTGGGCTGAAGTAGCCTTCCACAGGCTGGAAGGAGCAGCCCTGGGGCCAGACCGGAGGAAAGTGGGCAGCCTTGGTCTTCACTGGATATGGGGCAGGCATTTACAAAATTAGCTCCTCAAACATTTGTGGATATCCATTTAAATGCCCGTGGCTCCTATCCTCATTCTTTTTTCCTCAAAACTCCCGCAGACTTTTTAGCTTTCAAAATCACACTGTGCACTTGCTTGTTGGGTGGATTAGAATGCCACAGTGGGTCTAAACTATCTATCGGCACCAAATATTTTCCTTTATCTTAACTTATTTTTGTCGACCATCTGAATGCATGTTGCATTTCTGCTGTTAGAAATAAAGCCATTCTCTGATCAACTGTTAAGACAAAAGCACTTCCTTTCTATATTGACATGTTTTTCTTCATTCCAAGCTCTACTGCTCATTGGAAAGCAATCGCCCCTTTCTTTAAAGGATTACATTGCATCAGTTGGTCACTTAAAAGATCATACCATTGAATGGAGGAAGGGTCCTGCGATCCCAAGCACATGTAGGAAATACATTTATTCTTGTGTCTGTTGTTTCACTGTTTCCTTCAAGTGTCACCAACATCACACGGTGTCAATGAACATATGCTTCTGGTAGTTAAAACAAGATTGTGTTTTGAGACATTGGCTAGCCTGGCTAGTGCTAGCATGTGAATCGTCCTGAGTGGCCGCCCCCTTCCAGGGAGCACAAAACAGGGCAGGCCTGCTTCCCCGCATTCAATGCGCCCCTCTTACGGCTGTCCCCGTCGAGAACACTCAGGTCCCCTTCCATTGTTCTCCTGACAAATGGTGAGTGTCCTCCATTTGCCATGTCTGACCTTGACTAATTATGTACAATTGGTGCAGCTGTCCCCGGCTTTACCAAGCTCTGTAACCCCAGACCCTGCGAGCAACATCTCGCGCTACCATAGGACTTCAATTTGAGAACTTCATCACGGCAAACAATGCCTGCTCTTTGTGCAGACCTTCAGTTCGGCACGCCCTCTGTTACCATATGTTGACAAATAATTCATATTCATACTGAGCTTTGTCCCTAACTTTTTTAACAGGCTATTTTGAAACAGGTTGGAAAAGTTTTCTGAAAGTGACCTATCAAAATAACTGCTAAGATGTGAAAAGGGAAAAAAAAAAAAAAAAACCTAATAAAGAAAATACACAAAACGTAATTGTTTATATATATATGTGTGTGTGTGTGTGTGTGTGTGTGTTCTTCCCGTCACATTTTATGATTCACCGGGAATACTTGCATGAATGATTTTTAAATAGGTATTTTTAACAATGGGCTGGATGATCAAATAAAGTAGTCACTGTAATTTAGGCCATCTACAGGTTTTCCAAAAACAGAGTTAAGATGACATTCACTTATTTATTTTGTGATTTAAAAGTACATGCCAAATATGTTTTTTTCTATAGGTTAAAATAAAATAAATCCTTTAATTTCAAAAGCATAAAAGGGCCACTTGTCTGATATTTTATTAGAGTGTAAGCTTCTTTTTACCCTTATCTTTCAAGGTTTTCTCCACATTATGCATGTTTGAGTGGTCACTTTTTAAACAAGACATTTTTAGGGAAAAAAGAAGTTTTAAAATTTTTCCTATAAAAAGACACTAGTTTAAAGAATATGAAATTCAAACCACAATTGCAATATCAAGTATCATAGAATCTAAACATGATTGGATAGGTCTAATCTAATATTCTACCGTAACGGGGCCGCTTAATAAAATAAAACCGCATGTCGTACAACCTCTTCTTGCAGGGCTGAGAAGTATCCTCTCTCATGATCCTAATCAAGACACCATTTCTAGGCCACTTTTTGTGCTGAAGGTCTAAGTTAACACCCCTGTGGAATGCACATATGGTTATGTCTATATTTGCATATTTATATATGCAGGTGGAGCTGTAGATATTTGCCATGGTAAAATGTATATTCTCTGCAAAGACAGAGCTTCCCCTGCAGACACAGGGCGGGAGCGATTTCCAGACTTTTGCTTTTCCCTGGAAGAGTGTAGAAAGGAAGACTGAAAAGAAAATATGAATTGGAAAAAAAAAGTAAAGACATTTTTAGAGTGGAACTATTTTTGAGGAAATTGCATCGTTCATTTCCAAACAATAGTGAAGTTCAGTAAGTGTGAAATTCTGGAAAAGGCTGGGAAACAAACTTTTAATTCCTTGTATTTTTATATATTACTGAGGGCAATTGGCTTCATACGCAATAGAACCACAAGGCAAAGAGAACTCCTTTACAGTGTATCTGCGTGTGATGTGAAGGGAAAGAGAACCACATTGCCGAAAAGTAAGAAGAAAGAAAGCGTGGGGGAGAAGCAACCCGACTTCGTTGCAAGAATAAAGTGTTTTTAATAGTGTTATCAGAAAATCCCACAAACTTTCAGCAAGAATTGCAAATTGGATACACCAAAAATCCTGACAAAGCTTTTAAAAACGAACACAGTTGTGGAACTACTAAAATACACTTCTTCGGAGCCAGGTCTCCCTGAAGGCCCTTCGCTCACGTCGGTAGGACAGCACTTTCTCATGCACGCTTGATCGATTCGAAGCCTTTATTGGGGCTTTGGCGTTTGTTCTGTTCTGTTTTGGGGACAAAAAAAGCATTTTCCTTGTTGCTAATCAGAATCGAAACGCACCATTTCGCATTAAATTGGTGCAATAATCCAATGGCTTTGACATACCCTTTGGAAAGATTTTGTTTAATTTTATTGACTATGGAGTTGTTTGCATTACAGAGACATCACGGGCATTGAATTCATTCCTGCTGGCATTCCCGTGGAAAGAATACCATGGTGCTTTTTCGCTGCTTGCAATGGTGTCTCCCAAGAAGTGGAGAAAGGCGGGTTCCCAGTTAGGGACGTGCTACGTGCCCTGCTTATGCTCCACAATGTGAGGGGTGGCAGCGACTGTTCAGACCTTGGCCGCAGCCCTGATGTCTTCTTCTAACGTGAAACGAGGAGGAGATCACTGGGGCGCGCATTGCAAGAACACAGGCTTAATATTTTAGATCACCTAAATAGAATCCTAGCAGAAGTCATGAGGGTTCTCTCTAGGATCAGTCAATTCCAGGGTAGAATCACCAGGGAAAATAGTTGTACTGTTGGGTTGTGTGCAAAATTTTCAGTGTTTTTTCTTTTTCTTTTTTTTCCCTTAAATTGTAATCTGGCATTACTTATTTCAGTGTAATATAAGGAGGCCCTGTTTCAAGTGAACTGTCACAGTAGGGTGTGCTGGGTCTCCTCCAGGGGCTGTAGGATCCTGTAATTAAACATTGATGGGAGTCTCCTTTATTCAGCTCTCCTACAAATAACCAGAAACAAACTGAAGGGTAAAGTAGAGAAAACGTCTGGCTTTTTCTGTGTCAAAGTGCCTTTCTGATATTTGTCCACGACTTGAAGCCTTGGGGAAAACTTGAAAAAATAACCATATCCAATTGTCCATTTAAAATGGAACCAAATTTCCCCAAGAAATGTATAATCTGCAGTGTTTAACTTTAAGCTGATAGCAAAACTTTACGTAGAAAATAATGTGTTTTACACTGAATGGTTATATTTTATGATTATTGCTTGGCATTTCCCACAAGGGATGGAATGGAAAAGAACCCAGAAATAGAATTCCGAGCTGACCGAATTTAGAGCTGACCGGCGGGCCCAGGTGGGGGCTTCCCAGCATGGAGAGCCCGAGCGGGGGAAGGGTGGTGAGAGTCATTTAACAAGAGATTTGAAAAATATTAATTCAAAAACTGATCTAGTCTATGGCAAATTCAATAGGGCTTAAAGACACTCTAAGTCTATTTCCAGTTCAAATGGAAGAAAAAGTAATTGCTGACTTGTTCAGTTCAATGATGTCGTGAGTATTAGTTTTTCACATGTAGAACTTTCTCAGACTGGAAGATGGTATCATCAGAGGCTGTGTTTAGTTCAGCAGTGAGTGGAAATGCTAGCACTTTACAGAACACCTTCTCCCGGGTGGGCCTGGGGAGGTGACAGCAGGCGCGGTCTGCAGGAGAATTTGACAGCGCGTCCTTTTCCCCAGGGCTGGGGACCCCATCCCAGAGACACCCCAACATCCGCCAGGACAGACTTCTCCCTGCTTCCTACCCTCCGGCACCCCACACGAGTTTCCTTCTTGGCTTCTAAATTCCATCTTTCTCTCTTGACTTGTCTGTTTCACGAGTGGATCATCCTTGTGGTCAGCTCGCATGTACCTTCCCCAGATGCTGGCCTGGTGTTTTGCACCATATAACAAAAGTCTCCAGGTGTCCGGCAAGCGAATGCTGAAGAAATGGATAAACTATCGATGGGTGTGTGTGTGCTTCTGTGTATGTGTTCGAGCCCTGGTTAATTATAATATAGCAAGAAAACTAGTCAAAAATATTACCTAAATTATTTGCCACTTAAAGTGCAAATCAGCAAGCTGACCTCTAGTAGTAAGAAATAAACCTTTTGGACTATTACCTTAAATTTTAATTTTAACGCAGATACTTTTGAAGTTCGAGATTTGAATAAAATGATGCGTTTTTCATAGGAAAAAAAAATACAACCACCCTCAGTATCATCCTCCACTTTTCAGAATAGTGCCTGAGAAACAAAATACAACATAAGCTATAAGCAACAGCCTAGCTTGGTCCATTCATCTATAAAGTGGGAACAATAGTTGCTTCCTTCAAGGATTGTTTTGAGTATTAGACATTCCATAACTGCTTAGAGTAGTACATGGTACTAAGGAGACGTTTTAAAACAAAACAACACAATGAAGCAAAAACAAATAAAGATAAAAGGCTGAGGAAAAAATAAAACCTCCACATCATTAGAGAGTAAATGTCTCAAACGCAAAGTGGATCTGGAAGCTGAGGAGTCCAGGGACCTGTCACCAAGCTGCCCTATGCCTTCCATGAGCTCAGAAGCCTGCCTTGTAGAATCTGGAAGTCCAAATGCTCTGTCAAGTTGACAGACTCCCTCCCCATGGCCCCCGCCTCTTATCTCCAGACTTCTGTCACACCCACGTCCCAAATTCCAACTTCCCCACTTGGCACCCTTATTTGGGAACCAGGATTGCCCTTAAGCCAGGAAAATAAGTGCCAGGTAAACCCGCCCATCCCTCAAGGCACAGACAGACAGCCTCTATGCCCCCTCCAGAGGACACAGGACCTCATCCCTCGGGAAAGAGCAGACTGTGTGTTCCAGCTCCCTGCCCACAGACCCAGCCACTGACCTCCCTTAAACTATGTAAAATTCAAGATCCCTTTCTATCCCAGACACTCGCTTCTGCTGCATTAAGTGAAGCTGTTACTTTTGTGTTAATTTGGGCACAGCCTGTCACAAGTGGGGCAATTAAAGATGTTTTCCTTGAAGGTACTGGAGAATACAGTTTCATTGTTTCCTATAATTGAAACTGGTGAACAATAAGATGCTAAATCAAAAGCCAGGTAGGAAGTAAGTAGGACACGGGAGCTCTGAATCTTCCTTCTCAGTAACTTCTCACTCATCATGCGGAGCCTGTAATGAATGAATTAATCAATCGACCCTGGATCTTTATTTACAAAAATATCCCTATTTATTTCTATAAAAATAGTCACTATTTTTTTTTCCAAACTGAATGCAAATAGCTATTAAATTTCTTCCCAAACAACATGATCATGAAACAGATTTGGAGAGATGTAGCCCAATTGTGCAGCCGGAGGTAGACGTGTACCCATTTAAAAGGGCTGCAGACTTTCTTCTCTGACCCTTTCTCTGCCTCACTGGTAGGTTTCTAGAGCCCAGGCTGTCCCACCCGGGCCTGTGGGAGCCCCACCCAAGGTAGAGAGGTGGCCTGTCAGGGTCCTAGGTGTGTCCTTGTTGTCTGATATTGCGGGAAAGAGCCCAGAAGTGTTGAAACAACACATTCTCAGGCACTGAGGACACCAAGATCGGGTATGCACAAACCCCTGATGGAACTCCGAGTGTCTGCCTAGACCGATCGAATGTGACCCTTTGCTGCAGGTGTAACTTACTCTGTCAGAACCATGGGAGGTGAGTGCAGCTTCCCAGGCTCTGAAATCTCCCCAGTTAGAAATCAGTCCAGGTCAAAATCGTCTACGCACATGCTTCTCCGACATGCGTCTGGTACTTTTGGAGCCCAAACTCTTTCAACGTGGAAGGGACTTGTTTCAGGGCCTTAAGGTCACCTAGACGCCCGGAGCGTGGAGGTCCCAGGGCTGCGTAAGGTTTCCTGAGAAGCAGGGGATGACACCACAGAGATAGCTTGCTAAGGCCACCATCTGGCCTCAGAATGGGTGAGCTGCCACCAGGCTTCCCCCAGCCCCAGGGATGTGGCTCACCCACCTCGTTTGATGTACCGAATGTCCCATGGCTGTGTGGCCTCAGTCAGCGCAGAGTGCGTCCCGGAGCAGGGAAGGCAGTGTGTGAGTGCAGGGGTGAGCCGATAAGTGTGTAGCGATCGGTCTCACGAGGGTGAGAGCAAGGCCCTGGTAAGGGGCATCTGCCCATTGCCATCCTTTAAATATTCCCAGCACCGTCTCTTTCAGTCCACCAAGCTGACATCACCGAGCACGGAGTTAGGAAACGACGTGCAGCAGCCACAATTATATAGTATTTCTCTCATACAGATGCAATCGGCCTACGTAACCTCAAGACCACAAATGATAGCAGAATATGCTAAAATAATTAGGAAGCAATATGCATTATTTGTATTTAATTGTACGTGTATACAGTTTAATTTCCAACATTCGCTGGTGCAGGCCAGCTCTAGTATACCACTGGAAACAGACTTCTCTGGCATTTTCCATCATTCATGATATTGTTTTCATAAAAACGCTATCCAATTGAGCAAAGAACTGACAACCATGAACTTCCTAGTGTAGTTTTGTTGGTTCCCCTGTACCTCTTGCTCTGCCAGGCCTGATTTCTGTCACCCAGAACATTCTCTATATTCACTCATTTAGCATCTTTGCCAGTCCATGTTTCCCTTCACTGGAATCTAAGTGCCAACAGGGCAGAGATCTTCCCATGTGTGCACTGAAGCATCACTGGGCCCTGTGAAGGGGCACATAGTGGGCCCTTAGTAGATACCTGCCAGATGGACGGGAAATTTGCTGGTTTCCAGCACTCTTCTTTCTACCCTAGTGGCATTAAGATTGCAAGTAATCTGGGTTCCCTGGGTGGCTCCATCGGGGAAGTGTCTGCCTTTGGCTCAGGTCATGATCTCCAGTCCTGGAATCCAGTCCCACATGGGGCTCCCGGCTCAGGGGAGAGTCCGCTTCTCCCTTCCCCAGGCCCCCTGCTCGTGCTCTCTCTCTCACTCTCTCTCTCAAATAAAAAAAAAAAAAATCTTAAAAAAAGAGAAAAAAATTGCAAGTAATATGAGCAATGACAATGTCCCAAAGAGTACAAGAAGCAAACGATCATTTATGGACCGAGGCAGGGTGGTCATGTATGGCCTTGTCCTTTCAGAACCCATTTGTTTTAAATCTTGCGATCTTCGCATGGGGCAAAGATGAAATCGCCCTCCCCAGTGTGACATGAACCCTTGTTTTCCCATCTCCACTCGGTAGATCCGGCCAGCGGCAGCTCCCACGGCTTCCTCCCCAGAAGTCTCCCTGCCCCGCGAGGAGCAGCCCCACAGGGATGCAGGGAGAGCAGGGGTGGGCCTGGGAGCCCCGGTCAGGTCAGCACCAGGAGACCCCCAACCTCAGCCCCGGTTGGTGTTGTTGGTCTGCACACCTGCTCACTCAGGGACCAGGCAGAAGGAGAAGCCCATCATCTGTGGACAGGTCAGTCTGGGTTACACCGATAAAGCTCAGCTTGGAAATAGGGAGGTGGTGTTTGAGGGGAAAGGAGGGGGATTTCCAACCAGCAACTGCTCCCCTTTAAATGAGAGAGTCTCACGGGGCGCCTGGCTGGCTCAGGCAGTAGAGCCTGCCACTCTGGATCTCCAGGTTGTAAGTTCAAGCCCTACGATGGGTGTAGAGATTTCATAAATAAAATATTTTAAAAAAACATAATAAAATAAATTAGGGAGTCTCACTAAAAGGGTGCCCACCGCTTGCTTCCCCCGGTTCAGTCAGTTCCAATCAACTGCACGGAATGCGAAGTTCTCAGTCAGACGTGATTTGCTGGCTCTTTTTGCATAGATGTGTCTTTTGGTGCCTGTTTTGGGGTATCAGCGGGAACATCGGTAAGGTGCTATGAAGGACGAGCTGAGGAGGAAGCGCTTTGAGCTGCACCAAGCAGCCATCATTCCCCGTTCTTGTCTATGATTTTGATAGAATATGCCTCTCGAAAATTTTCTTTTGACAGAAAAATCTTAGTGCATGCGAGGAAGCATCGTGCGACTTTGGGAAGTATAATCGCATCACCCCTTCCTGGACAGCGGCCCGGATCAGCCGGCCGTGCCACCAGGCACGTCGGGGCGCGTGTGCAAATGAAAGCCATACACGGGAGAGGTGTGATTGCAGTGCGTCTAGAAAATCAATCCCGGTTCCTAGAAAGCGTGCCAGCAGAAAAAGACACGCAAGGGTTAATGCAATTTCCATCCCAGCGAGTTTTGCTTGCCATTACTTTCTTTTTCTCTTTTCCCTTTTAACTGATTCGTAGCATAAAATCTTCCTGGACACCTAATTATCAAGCCAGCTCCCAGTCACAGCTGTCTGCTTGGAGAGCCCATTAGATGCAGCAGTTGAAGCTCCGTAATTCCCCAAACTTCCCGGTGGTGAATATTAAGAAAAGATTTTTACATGTCATATGCAATTCCAAGGTGGAGTGAATGGCCTTCGAGATGACGAGCACTGAATGCTTGTCCATCACTCCATTCACTGCTTACAGGTGGTCTCATTTTCCACATTCAGATATGGGCTGGCTATGACAGCAGGCTCTTGATTTGCATGTTCGACAGACAACAAACGGCCCCGTGCATGTCAAAATAGGTGGTGATGCGTGACAGTTCCTACACAATACTGTCTCCTCTTCACGTGACCTTTGACCTCTCGGCATGTCTTTTTTCCACCATCAGAAAAAAAAAATACATATATATATATATTTATATATATATGCACTTCTCTGCTTTGGAATAAATTTGATACCAAATTGATTATTTTCTTTCTTCCTCCTCCTTCCTCTTCCTCCTCCTCCTCTCCCCGCCCCCCCCCACTTTTAAAGGATGGCATGCATCCGGATTTTCATCTTAACTGCTACAAAACTCTGCCAGGAGAACCTCATAAAATTTAAAAATAGGGAGGCTGTGCAGACAGGAAGCTTTCTTGTCGAAACCCATTGTAGTTAAATTGCTTGGAACTTTTTAATAAATGTAACCTTTAAGAGAGAACTCTAATCAGGTTAATTTTTATTTAAGACGATCATAAAATTAGAATCTTTAAGGCTTTTCTTTAACTTGTGTTAATTAGATTCCTGTCCTTGAAACACTTTTAATATTAATATTTCACCATGGTTTTAAAATTACTCCCTTTAATTGCAGGTTTGGCCAACCCGTATTAAATATAACACCCAGTTATTCTAATTTTCTGTAATGAGCGTGATGAACCCCAGCCCCTCCCTTGCTCTCCACGGAAGCCTGCTAATGAGAACACAGCTCACAATTGTGCTTAAAAGGTTAAAACAGTGTGAACCTGAAAATGCCCTGGAGTGCTGTTGACATCACAAAGTCCCAGGACCTGTGCTTTTTGGGGGATCCTTGGCAATTTATGCAGCGCTAAGATTACAGCTGGAGTGCCTCTCTGCTCTGCATGAGGGGCCTCGGGGCCTGACCCGAGCTCAGGGACCCCACACACCCCTTGTCTCACCAGAGAGGAGCATAATCCGCTCCCCAATCCTATTTTAGTGCTGCGTCTTGTTTTAATTAAGAATTAAAGCATGACAGCAGATAATCGCGCCTCCCGGGTGTTATAAGGTTTGAGCTGCAGCTGTGAACCCAGCACCCGGGGGGCCATTAGCCCATGGTCACCACACCCCTGGGGTCACCCCACAGAGAGCCCAAGGAGGGCACTGAGAGCACCATGGCTGTCCATGCCACGTGCTGTCCAGAGCAGGTGGGGCTGGGTCTGCGGACCAGCGAGCAAGCGGTGCGTGCCTTCCATGGGATGAGCTCACACAGACACACACATCCCTCCCGAGACTCTCAGGCCAGGAGACAGTAGTGCTGGGGATAATAGTCCTCCTCATCCGGGCCAGGACCTCTGTGGTATGGACGAAGGAACCGAAGAGCTCAGGGACGGTGGGCTGGCCAGCATCCAAGGGGGCGGCAGCCTGCAGCATGCTCTGTGCCCAGTCTAGCAGCCAACATCTTCTCTGGGGACTGTCCTCAGTTTGGGGGCAGCGAGTCAGGAAGGACATGGGCCAAGGCCAAGCGAAAGTTAAAAAACACACCATTTCCAAGGAGATGATGCACATTTCCCCTCTCAGGTGGGTTTTTAATTTTTTTTTTTTTTAAAGATTTTATTTATTTATTTGAGACAGAATGAGAGAGAGAGAGAGCACATGAGAGGGGTGAGGGTCAGAGGGAGAAGCAGACTCCCTGCCGAGCAGGGAGCCCGATGCGGGACTCGATCCGGGGACTCCAGGCTCATGACCTGAGCCGAAGGCAGTCGCTTAACCGACTGAGCCACCCAGGCGCCCCTTTTTTTGTTTTTTTTTTTGCCTGTGGATATCTATGCAGTGGTGATTCCAAAACTAGTCAAGCACAGGCTCAGGTCTGAGACCCCGGCTTCCAGCCACCCCGATTCAACGGCAGTGCCTTTCCTGGGGCTCTAGGGTGTGACTGCACAGAGCACTTAAAAACACTTTAATTTGGAAAACTGCAGGCTGTGCTGTGTTCGTGATTCGTGAAAGGAGCACGCGTGTGGGATGTGTTTGGGCCCCAGGGGCGGGCGGGGGGCGGTGAGTGCCTCAGAAAGCCGAGCCTTAGCTGGTATGCGGGCGTGCATCAACGCTGACTGAAGTGTGCCCTCCCCGGATACGAGGCAGCCCGGAGACAGCCACCCCACTTCTTGTTGGTGTGGAACAGTGGGACAGAGCTCCGGATGTGGTGCTCGGCAGCCTGGTGCAAACCCAGGTCTTTCTAGCCGTGTGTGACATGAAGCAAGGATCTTACGCCCTCTGTGCCTTGGTTCCCTTGTCTATAAAAAGGGAACAAAAGTATGTATTTACCTCATGGGCTGATAGTAGAATTAAATGATTAAATATTTGGAAAGTGTAGTGGGCTAAATACTGGTCCCTCAAATTTGTGTCCACTGAGAATCTCAGAATGTGACCTGATTTGCAAATAGGGTCTTTGCAGATGTAATTAGTGAAGGATCTCGAGATGACAGTATCTTGGATTTAGGGTGGGCGCTAAATCCAATGGCCGGTGTCATTTTAAGGAGAGGAAGGATGAGAGACACAGAGAAGATGCAGGGAAGGTGGAGACACACATTGGACTGGTGTAGTTACAAGCCAAGGGACATAAGGATCGCAGGAAGTCCCCGCCAGAGAGTAGAGGCATGGGGTGGATTCTCCTTGAGAGCCTTTGGAAGAAACCAGCCCTGATCACACCTTGAATTTGGACTTCTGGCCTCTTGAACTGTGAGATAATACATTTCTGTTATTTTAAGCTATCCCATGCGAGAAAATTTGCTAGAGCAGCCATAGGAAATTAATCCAGAAAGCATCTAGATTATTAAAGGCACATAAGTACTATATGACTGTGTGTTACATAAAAAAAAAATAGGAAATATATTTAAAAAAACAGATACCTGCATGACTTTCAGCAATTCTTCAGTTTGGAGATTAATATGTAACGAATTATTTAGACGGTTACTGGCATGTATAAGGTCCCTAAAATTATGACCGTTGTTTCCAATATTGACTCCACTAGCAGTCATGTGACCGAGATGAATTGATGCTTTGATAATTATAAAACAGAATAAAGATGCCAGGTGATGGGCGGGTATGTTGAAAAAACAGGATGAACTTGGGACACATTTCCAAAAGGAGGTGGTGGCTCAGGAGAATCTTAGCAAGTGATTAAGAGTAATGAAGGCCAAGTGGGCAGTGGGGCCTCCGGGGGCAGGCTGCCAGCATTCAAGGAACACATATGCCCACCAGACATTTAGAAAGAAAATGGCACCCATAGGGTTGAAGCCTCTCAGACCACATCATCCCCTCCATGTCGCCAGTTGACCACAATCCCAAATTTATCTTTAGTTGCTCCTATCCATTTATTTTTAGATTTATCAGATATAACCTTTACCTTGAATCCACATACATATTTCATATTCACATATACATATTTCAGTTTATCTAAGTAGTGCCATAAATACCTGGTGGGAGCATCCTTCATGTGAAATTCTTCTGTGTTGGTCTTGTTGCCCTAGTTTGTCGGTATTCTGACTGCATTAGAATGTGAGACTGCACCTGGATTTATTGAGTTTCCTGTTGAAGTTAAAAATTTAGGTTGATTTAAAGTTGTTTTTTGTCCAAGCATCCCCGCAATGAACATGTGCATGCACGTCTCCATGTGAACACATGCGAGAGTGAATACATTTGGGGGAAGGACTTTCATGGCATAAAGTGTGTGCATTTTCAGCTCTCTGATATACAGTTACTGCTCTCCAAAATAGCTGGACCTGTCTCCACTCCTACCAGGATTTATGGGTGTTGATGTTGGTCCCTATCTTGACCACAATGGATTTTTTTTTTAAAGATTTTATTTCTTTATTTGAGAGAGAATGACAATGAGAGAGAGCACATGAGAGGGGGAGGGTCAGAGGGAGAAGCAGACCCCCTGCCGAGCAGGGAGCCCGATGCGGGACTCGATCCAGGGACTCCAGGATCATGACCCGAGCCGAAGGCAGTCGCTTAACCAACTGAGCCACCCAGGCGCCCCCACCATGGATGTTTTTAAAATCTATAAATGTTGCCTGTCTGATGGATAAGAAAGAGAATCTCCTGGTGGTTTTAATTTGTGTTCCTTGATTACTAAATTGGTCAAACACCTGTTTACTTGTGTATCAGCCATTCCACTTCTAGAAGCTTCCAGTTTATAGCTTTCATTCATTTCTTCTCTGCCATTTATCTTGTTCTTGCTCATTTTCAGTTCTTTCTACATTCTGAATACTATCCTTTGTTGGTTTTATATGCCAGGAACTTTTCTCAGTCTTTTGATTGCCCTTTTGTTATTTTGTGACCTTCGCTGAACAAAATTCTAAAAATTAAATAAGAAAATAGAAATTACTAGTCTTTTCTTTACAGGTTATTTTTCCATTTTATTTTTAACTAACTAGAATTTAAATAAAAACTTAAAAAAATCACTAGATTGCAATGCTTTAAACATTTGATTTTCATAGTTATATTTTAAATGTTTTGTAGTTCTTTTGTATATAGAAGTAGCATTGTTCAAAAAAATTAAAACTATCCATGGCAGTTTATTTGTTGAAATCTCCTTTCTAATGGAGCTATCTGCTGCTTCTGTCAACTATCAGTTTTCCATGTATGTGTGGACCCCTAAGTTTTCTGTTTTATTTTATCTTTACAGCAAAACCACCAATTTTGTAATAAATCTTAATAACATGCACATGCAAAGCAAATCTCCTCATCTTGCCCTTTAGCATGTCTGGGCTATTGGCTGGGATTTATTCTTTAAAAATTAACTGGTCAGTTTTAATGGTAATGAATTTATGGAATTATATATGGAATTATGGGAAATATATAATTTAGTGGTAATTGACATTTATATATTACATTTTAATATCCATTCATTTCAGCCTCCATCAATGTCTTTCGACCAAGCATTACCATTTTCTTCTTTAAATACTTGTACCATCAGGGGTGCCTGGGTGGCTTAGTTGTTAAGCATCTGCCTTCGGCTCAGGTCATGATCCCAGGTTCCTGGGATCGAGTCCTGCATGGGGCTCCCTGCTCGGCGGGAAGCCTGCTTCTCCCTCTCCCACTCCCCCCGCTTGTGTTCCCTCTCTGTGTGTCTTTCTCTGTCAAATAAATAAATAAAATCTTAAAAAAAATACTGTACCATTATTTGCTAGATTTATTTTTAAGTGATTTTTAGGTAGCTTCAACTTTGTTGGTTTTGTCTTACTTATTATTAGACTTTCAAACTCTGCATTGGTGATTCTTCACTTTTGTGACCTAAATCTCTTACTGGCCATAATAAATTGTGTATGCTTAAAGTTTTATACATAGACCTAATATTGTCTTTATGAGATTTTTATTTTCCTTCCCAATTTGCATGGTTTTTATGATTTATTTTAATTTTTAAAATTTTTTGGCCTATCATTAAGCGTATCTGTAAAGTTTGGGGTAGATATTCCATATTAGATTGAGACATATGTATTTCTAATGTGCAATCAAGGTGTTGAAATTTATCTAATTTTTATCTGCATCTGTTGGGAAAAGCATATTGGGATGAACAAATGCTCTATATTCTAACGTGTGAATTAAAACATTGATCCACATAGAATTTATTATTATATAATCTGTCAGGTAAGGAATCCAACTTCATTCTATTTCTTTTTAATACGGCTGCTCATTTGCCCTCACGTAAAATATTAAGCAGTGATCCATCAATCTCTTGGTTTCCCCATGTTGAATGCCACGTTTGTGAAATAGTAAAACCCCATCTTCATTGATTTGTGTACTTTTAGCTTACCTTTTTGTTTCATTTTTTACAAGGATTATCTGTCTTTTCTTGCAACAGCGCCACCATGTTTTAATTTTTTGTAGCTTTGTAATGTCTCTTAATACCTGACAGGTCTGTTCCTCTTCATCTTTTCAGGTGATATTTTTTGGTTATTCTTATTTATTTTTATAGGAACATTACCAGAATCAAAAAATAAAAATGCATTTTGGCTGACATTTGTATCAGAACCATAATATAAACTAAGATTTTGACTTTTATTTAATAAAAATATTATGGACATTTTTATACAATTTCTTTTGTGGACGTATGTTTTCATTTCTCTCGGGTAAACAACTGGAGTGGAATTGCTTCATCATAGGGTAGATGAACGTTTATCTTCCAAAGAAACTACTAGGCCATTTTCCAAAATGTCTGTAGCATTTTATATTCTCAGCAGTAATGTATGAAGATTCCAGTTGCTCCACAGCCTCGCAACATCTGTGGTTGTCATTCATTTTTAAAATTTTAGCCATTCTGGTGGTTGTGAGCTGTGTTTTCTAATTCTGGATATATGCCTTTGTCAGCTCAGAAAGGCCAAACGTGAGCAACAATTCAGATGTGCATAAACAGGACCGCTGTGGTCTAATCATGAAATAGAAAACCACTCAGCTGTGTGCATGTGTGTGTGTATATATATATATATACACACACACACACATTACAGCAGACAATTTGTCGGTATAGTATATTTTGTGGACTTAACTTGTATTGTGGGAATGATGTGCGCCATGATATTCACTCTTGGTATCTCTGGCTGCTGGTGTTACAGGTTATTTATATTCTTAACTGTGCTTATGTACGTTTTCTAAAATAAATTCATTGCTATGCAAAAAATAAATAAATAAATAAATTTATTAAAAAAAGAGAAAACCACTCAGCATTAGGAAGGAGCTACTTAGATGTGCATTATACATATACAATTATATATATATATATATATATATATATTACATGTAATACAACATGTAGGTATTATATTGGGCAAAATAAATCAGTCACAATAGGAATACATAGTGTATGATTCCATTTAGATGTAGCTCAAAAATAGGGACAACCCACACATATAAACAGGCATCACAATATGAGTTGCATGCAATGGAGGAATGTAATTAAAAGTGTCACAAAAGAGGGCCATCTGGCTGGTTCAGTCAGAAGAGCATGAGACTCTTAATCTTGGGGTTTTGAGTTCAAACCCCATGTTGGGTGTAGAAATTACTTAAAATTAATGAATTAATTAAAACTTTAAAAAAGAATTAAAAAAAATAAAAGTTCCATAAGAGAAATTTCATCAGTGAGAGAAACAGTCTATATTTTGATTGGAATGATAGATTCATAGGTATATAAGCCTAGCAATATTCGTCCAGCTACAAACTTAAGATATATATGTTTCACTGTATATAAATTATATGTCAATAGTGAAAAGTTTAAAAATATCTAGTTAGGTTCAAGATTAATTTTTATCTTCATATTTCTACCCCATAAATTATATTTCTTACATTTCATATTTCCTTAATGTCTCATGCTAGAGTTCTAAAATGTTTTGCCTGTAGTGTGCACCTCTTAAATGTATTCCTAATTATTTTGGCATTTTTGTAACTTTTGTAAATTGAGCATTTCTTCTACTGTATGTGTGAGGCTGATAACCGAATATCAATTTTATTTTGACAGTCATTAGAAACCTTCCTTTAGTTGCACTTCCTCAGTTTTTCATATTAAAAATATCACAGAATTTGCAAAATCATGTCCCACTTACACTTGCCCATTGCTTTTATGGTATCTTTGGTCGGATTGCAATGGTTAGTTCTTCCAGAACAATGTTCATAATTACAGTAAGGAAGAACTTCCCTGTTTTTTTCTTGAATATAAAGGGAATGATAATTTAAAGGGAATGATGCAGTTTCTACCTGAGGAAGCATAATATACGACTATTTTGTTAAGTATTTTTGAAAATAGTGAATAATTAATGAAAAGAATGTCTTTTTTTCAGCATCTGTGCATGTTTTTCTGAATTTTTCTCCTAATCTATTAACGTGTTGAACAGGGTAAAAGATTTCTTCAAATGCTTTCTGCTTTATTGCTTCACTTGTTCATGGTACATATTTATAATGAAGTGATCATTCCTATTAGCTAATGTTTTATTTAGAATGGTTTTGGGCCAATGCTCATTGTGATATTTTTCTTAATACTTTTTAGTTTTTTTTCTGGGTGGTGTGATTTTTCCTGTTCATGAATATAACAAGGTTGGGTTTGGGTATACGTAAGTAAATGTCCAAAAAAGCAATGAAAAAATGACATAAATGTATCTTCCTCACGTAAAAGGGATTAATCAATAACCTGTCTGGAGTTGGGATAGTGAATCATAGCAGCGAGGACCCTTCTCTTACAACCATTTCTGGGGAAATGGAGCCTTTACTGTAGGGTTGTGTCCAGCTGGGATCCAGAGACTCCAGTCCTGAATCAGTGTGGCAAAGTAAGACACTCCACTCACGGAACCCACATGGTTCCCATGGGCATCGATGGTGTTCTTACGTAGGTGGAAGGACTTTTCTTTTGCTTGTAGGAGCATTTTCTTCACCTTCCTGGCTGGATATGGAATCCTAGCATCAAGTATTTTCAATCCTGTAAGTTTGCTCTTCCTGTCCTTTCCCGCTGAGTGTGGCCACGGAGGAGTACAAGGCCAGCCTGGCTTTCCACTGTAATGGTGACTTGAACTTTTGGTTTGAATGTCCAAAGCCAAAGGACCTTTGTTTGAAGTTTAACAAATGTGCTATACTATGCATAAATGCGCTTCTTTTATGGGGTCTGGTATGTCTTTTGGGGCTGCAGGTTGAAGTCTTATTTTATTGCTGGCTTCTCAAGAATGTTCCCTTTATATAATTTAGTTGTTACTGTCAGTTCCTTTATTCTCTTTCTTGGAGGGGACACTAAATATCACACATCGATTCTTCTTCTATCTTATATATTTCTCTCGCTCTAATCCTTTTAGAACTTTTTGTTTTTTCTAGTACTTTGCTTACCCATTCTGTTTTCAAGGTTGCTTTTTTTTTATTTGCTTCTGTAAGATATTTTACATTTGACTGTAAATTATTTGATAGGTTTACTTTGTTGGTCAGTGGGTTGGCTAAGTATCATTTGTTCCCTGTGCGGTTCTGGCTTATTCTGCTTTACTTGTCACACCATCTGTCTCCTGAGCCACAATATCATGGGATTGTGCTATTTTTCTGGCAAGGTCACTGTTTCATGATATTGTCATTGGTTTTGTTGTTGTCATTAAATTCATGGTGATCTAGTCATAGCGTGCAGTGATCTGGTCATAGTGTGCAGTGATTATAGAGTGTGGAGAATGTAGAGAACAGATGCCCATGTTTGAATTCAGGCTTGGCTACTCGGAAAGTCCTGTCACTTTGAGTAAATTAGTTAACAAGAGAGAAAGTCCAGTTTGATACCAGGCATATGATAAGCACCAGTGGTGTGCTGATAAGTGTTTAATATCAGCCTTCCCAAGGCAAAGCAAAAACAAAAAACACAAATGCTCTGATCTGCAGCATTTGCTGGATCCCATGTTGTAAACCACCACCAGGACCGATTTCAAGCTACCACTGCAGGACCACTGGACTTGGAAGAAATGTGTGCAGTTACTCTTGCAAGTAGTATAGCTGGCCCCAACACTCACCACTGGGTAAGAACTCCGTACCCACCAGCCACCAGTACATTTGCTCTAGACTTCCTGGGCCCAATGACAGCCTCTTGCTGTTGAGAGGTCTTTGCCTGTGGTGTAGTTTTTTGCCACTTTTCCTTTTCTCTGACCGTGTCAGTATAGTGTCTCCTCTTCCCTCGTGCCTTGTGTTTGAGTGAGGCGAGCCTTCCCCAGGTAGCCTGTTCTGGAGGCCTGCCTGCCGGAGAGAGCACATCTGCGAGTTACTCCCCTGGTGGGACAGACGAGTTGGGGACTGAGCTCTTCCAGCCCTTCTTTTCCCCCAGGAGGGCACTGCATGGAGACCTTTCCATCACACAGATGCCCTCTGCTCATTCTCTCATCCAAGGCAGACAGCTACCTACAGAGACAACCAAGCTGTCTGCTTCTATGCTTACGTCCATGGGTCCTGCTTCCTGAAACCACACCAAACTGTGTCCACTGACTGTCTTACCACCTCGTGCACACTCTTCCAGTTAACCCAGAAGGAATGATGGGGCTCGGAGCAGAGTGGCGACTCCATGGGGGTGGCCGTGTGACAGTAGCCTGGGTCTCGCTGGGTCAGCCCCTGCCTTCCGTGTCACCTGCAGCCCTTGCCTGCTCCACACTTGGCAGCCCCTTCCTCACATTCTGCGGTTCAGGCTTGCAGGTGTCTCCTAAGTTCATCAAATAGGGAGTTTGCATATGTGCTCCCTGGGATCCTGTTGCTCTTGGGTGTTTTCCCAGAAGAGAAGGAGAAACTGCCCTCTTTGTTCTGCAGCAAGGATCTGAAGAAAGAGAGGGGATCTTTGTTCCTCCCTGAACTTCCGCTCATCCTTCTGGCAGAGTGTCTTTCTGGACATCGCCCCTTTGGGGCCTTCTGTCTGCAGTACATCCTTTCCCCCTCTTTCTTTCCTTCAGTTCTTTCCACTGTGATGGTTAAACATATCTTTGTTTTAATTGCCAAAAGAAAAGAAAACAGACAAAGAGCAGAAGGCAGAGGAAGAGGAAACAAGGGAAAAAGAAAGCCACATGCCTGGAACTTGCCCCCTGCCTGCCACTCACTCAGTCTCTGTTGACTGATAACATCATGGTGGCTGTGCTGGGAAGTGGTGCTCAGATACTGGAAGTGTCGAGAATCATGCGGGATAGAGACATGTGCTTCTCACCCAGGTTTAACAACCTTACCGCACTCACATTTCTGCTTCTGGTATTTTCGTAAGAGGAGAAAACTCACTTCTGATAGAATCGTAGGACCCTGGGTACACCATCGTCACTCCCAGCCCGGTATTCCCCCCACATGTAACTGCTTGCCCTGTTTTTGTGTTTATAGTGCCCATCAGTGTTTTCATCAGTGTTTAAATCACATTATGTATGTTTTTGAAGTTTTACAAATGGCGTTATATCACAAGTATATTTCTCCAACTTCTGTATTTTGTTCAACATCAAGTTTTTTGTGATTTTTCCATGATGACACTTGTAGGGCTAGATCATGAATTTGAAGCATGTGTTGTCCCGTTGTATGTGGGTGCCCCCCTATAACTATCCATTCTCTGGTTCCATATATCACATAACACAGGAGCTCCGGTGAACATCATTTCTCATGTATTCGTACACACTGGGCTTCTTTACATGGCGCTCATTCTCAGCTTTGCTAGTATGGTGGCAGGGCTATGTGGCCAAATATTCCTGGGTTCAATCACCTCTGGGAGGTGATTAGGTCATGGAATGGGATGCCGTGCCCTGATAGAAGTCTCAGGGAGCTCCCTCATTCCCTTCCTAACCCCTTCTACCATGTGAGGGCACAGGGAGAAGATGAATGTCTATGAACCAGGAGGCTAGTTCTCATCAGACACTGAACATTCTGGCACTTTGATCCCAGATGTCCCATCCTCCAGAACTGTGAGAACTATGTTTATGTTGTTTATAAGCACTTAGTCTGTGGTGCTTTGTTACAGCAGCCTGAATGGAGTAGGGCACGGAGCAATCTTTTTATCTGCCTGTCCATTCCCTGGTTTCTGTCTGTGTAACACTAGGGCCCTTCGTCCTGCTTCAACTGCATCAGTCAAACATTCCAAGAATCCACTGACCACCATGGAAACAAAGATTGAAATGTATGCCCCGAGAACTTGTTTCTCCTCTCTGAGGGATGAGGTGAGGGAAGTGTGGAGGTGATATGGACTGGGAAAGACCTGCAGCCCAGACAGAGCAACAGACTGGAGGTGGGAGGGCAAGATGACCTTCTGTAGTGAGAACGAGGGGGTGTCAAGGAAGGAAGGCATGGATGGTTGAGATTCCACCTGAGGACAACCCTTTGCCACCCCAGGAGCAGGGGTGGGAGATGCTGATAGGAGTTTGGGTAGTAAGAACATGAAAGGAGACCCACCAAGGCCAGGATGGAACCAAGTAAAACCAGAAGGGGGGGCCTTCCTGGTAATGACTGCTGAGCTGCTAAGTTGCTCTCAGCATGTTATATTAATGTATAGTCCCTTACAGTGTATGCAATTCCCTATTTCTTCATTACTCTTGTGAATGTTTGCCTTGTTGGGTATTTATAATTTTTTGCTAATCTAAAGAATATGTCAGTATGTCACAGTGGCTTTTATGTGCAGTTCCTTGAAAACTAGTAAGGTTGGGCATCTTTTTCTTGTCTATTGGTTATTTGTGTTTATTGTCCATGAATTCCTTATTTATATACTTCTTCTTTCTTTTAGATGGTGAGATAAATATTTATCAGGTTATGAATTTACATTTTATTTCTTACTTGCTAGTGCTTTGTATCATAAATGGATGATGGATTTCATTAAATGTGTTTTATGCAGCTTTAAGATGATCAAAAGTAATTTTTCCTTAAACTGTTAATTTAGTATACTATATGAATAGATTTTCTGATGCTTAACTGTGTTTGTATTCCTTAGATATAGCTGACTTTGCTTGCATTTTAATTAACTTTTGCATCTATATTTATAAGTAAGATTAGTTTATGATAATCTTTTCTTATAGTGTTATGTGTTGCTTTAGATCAAATTACAGCAGCCTTAAAATAAAAGTTGGTGAGCTCTCATTTTTTCCCTAGATTTTGAACATTAAAAAAAAAGAAATAGCAATTATTAGTTCCCTTGGATACATTAAACATTTTGATTATAAAATTATCTGAGACTAATATCTTTTTGTGGAGGGTAGTTAGGGGGGCAAGACGCAGGGGAAGAATTTGATACTGAGTCAGTTTTGTTTTGTTTTTTAATAGTTGTGGTAGACTGAATAATGGTCCCCGAGATGTCGACATCCTAGTCCCCAGAACCTGGGAATCTTAATTACCTGGTACTGCAAAGGGGTCATTGCCCACATGATGTTGTTAGGGATCTTGAGATGGGATTGCCCTCAATTATGTCCTCTATGTCATCACAAGTGTCCTTATAAGAAGGAGACAGAGGGAGGGCTGACAGTGAAAATGAAGGGTGAGGAAGCAGAAGTGATGTAGGGGTGGTTATTGGTCAAAGGATTCAGGCAGCCTCCAGAAACTAGAATGGCAAGGAAGTGTTTCTCCTCTAGAGCCTGGAGAGGAGTCAGTCTTGCCGGCACCCTGACGTTATCCCAGTGAAACTGACTGCAGACTTTGGTTTCCAGAAATGTAAGAGATTACAATTAGATAGTTTCAAGCAATTAAACCTGTTGATTTGTAAGTTGCAAGAAAAAAAAAAAAACTTATACAATAGTTATTGGTGCTTTAAAAAAAAAAAAAATCTGGGTTATTGTTAATGTAATCACATTGGTCAATTACATTTCCAGAGAGTTATCTCTGCTTTGTGTTTATGTGTTGTCATTGGGCTTACCCAGAGACTTAATTTGTGATTTTCACATTTCCCCTTCCTATGGCCCCCTTAGCCCTACAAACGTCAAATTCTCAGATGCCTCTGAGTTTCTGGAATCCAAACCCAGCTCTGGGTAACAACAGCCCTGTTTACATTGCTTCGGGCTCCCATTCTCTTTCCTTTCACCCAGCTTTTCTTGCTTGGAACCAAATGGACCTTTCTTCTTATCATGGAAGTAGAGATTTGCCTGGTCTGTTCAGTAAACAAAAGGGCAAGCAAATGAGCAGAAAGATTTAGCTTTCCTCCCACCTCCTTGGGACAGAGGCTCTTCCCCTTCAACTCGATGCCACTTTGTATTTTAGACTCCCTTTTAGAACTTAAAAAAAAATCCTGTTCGAACATTAAACCAATTACATTAGCCTCTCAGGCTGCATTTATAGTATCATGCTATGGTATGGTGTGTTATAATCCTATAATATAATGCCTATAATATAACCCTAGAGTATAAAATAATTATGGTGCGAAGCTTGATTGAGATATTCTATAACACAGTGTACAGGACCTAGATCCTAGTGCACAGAGCCTTGACTCACATGTAAATGTTATAGACACATTCTTCAATCTGTCATGCTTTTTAAACTGAGGACACATTCTCGTTTATTTTTTTAAAAATTCCTATTTTTATTTTTTATTATTTATTTTTTTAATTTTTTTTTTTTTTTAAGATTTTATTTATTTATTTGAGACAGAGAGAATGAGAGCACATGAGAGGGGGGAGGGTCAGAGGCAGAAGCAGGCTCCCTGCCGAGCAGGGAGCCCGATGCGGGACTCCATCCCGGGACTCCAGGATCATGACCTGAGCCGAAGGCAGTCGCTTAACCGACTGAGCCACCCAGGCGCCCAAAAAATTCCTATTTTTAGATAAAGATTTTATTTATTTTATAGAGAGAGTGTGAGCACAAGCAGGAGAAGCAGTAAGTAGAGGGAGAGGGAGAAGCAGGCTTCCCTACTAAGCAGGGAGCCCGATGTGGGGCTCGATCCCACGACCCCGGGACCATGACCTGAGCTGAAGGCAGACGCTTAACTGACTGAGCCACCCAGGCGCCCCTTTTCTTAATCCTTGATCACTGAATTGGTCTTCTACTTTTTTAGCAAAAAATTTAAAATAAGAACCGTGCCAAATGCCAAGGGACTCTTTTCAAATTATCTCTGCAATGTGGATTTCAACTCGAGAACTACACATAACACTGGTTTGAATTTTGTCTTCACTTTGCCCTATCACTCTCTGGGAGCCCCAGGAGCATACATAGACCAGCTCCCCAAGGGTTCTGTCTCCTGGGGGCATTGTTAAGGCTGCTGAGTTCTGAGTGCTAACGTTTCTATCTCTATTTTGCATTTCAGAATGCGCTGTTTCATGACAGTTTTGCAATAAATAAATAGGTAAATAAATTTATTCTGGTGTATTTTTAATAATATCCAAATTCTAAATTAGTCCATGTTTCCCAAACAGTAGCACAACGTTGTAAGTGAATAGGTTGTTCATTATTAATTCTGCTATTTCCTATGAGTGCTATACATTTAAATTCATCCTGAATCCATGAAAGCCAAAGACCAGTTACTTTCCTGCTCTTCTTTATCACACACTCCGTTAATTTGTCCATGTATTATCACCCACTTCCACAACACTGTGATTGGCAGCCCTTCGGATTGTCATTAAAATGAAATTATTTTAAGTGGGCTTTTCTGAATATAAAAATAATATATGCCCAATTAAAAATCATTAAAAAATTACTTAGAAATCACAGAAAAGTGTGAAGAAGAAATGAGTCAGGGTACTGTGACCCTCACTTTAAACCTAGCAGCCGACACTGTTTACGAGCAGTATAGTCTCTCAATAAAGTTATAAATATAGATAAGTGTTAAATGTATATTTGAATCTTTCTACTCTGTTGACTTTGGCATGCCTTCAGAATACCTCCACCTAATATGGAAAATGCTCCCCCACCAAAAAAAAGTAGGCAAAGCCACGTGGTGGGACCCCCAGAGAATGCTGTGGGTTAAACAATGAGAGTCCCACAAGGTCACACACTGTATGATTCCATGTTTATCACATTCTTGAACTGAGAACATGACAGACAAGGAGCACCAGTTAGTTGTTGACAATGGTTAAGGCAGGAAGTGGTTGTGGTTATAGAAGGACAAGATGAGGGGGCATCATGGTAATCAAAGGTTGTGTGTGGGGACTGTCAATATTCTGGTTCTGATTCTTGCTATAGTTTTATAAGATGTTCCCATTGGGGGAAATTGGGTTGGGTGCCCATAGTATTTCTCTGTATTATTTCCTACAACTGCATGTGAACATACATTTATCTCAAAATAAAATACGTAATTAAAATAATAAATGCCAGTAGACATTTTCAAATGGGCCAGATTAAATAGTTTTTTTTTTCTCTTTAAAGAGTTTTTGGGGAGCCTGGGTGGCTCAGTTGGTTAAGTGTCTACCTTCAGCTCAGGTCATGATCTCAGGGTCTTGGGATCAAGCCCTGTGTTGGGCTCTCTGCTCAACAGGGAGTCTGCTTCTCCCTCTCCCCTTCTGCCCCAATTGTGCTCTCTCTCTCTCAAATAAAAAAGGAAAATCTTTGAAAAAAAAAAGAGTTTCCTTTGGGGGCGCCTGGGTGGCTTACCTAGTTGAGTGTCTGACTCGAGTTTGGCTCAGGTCATGATCTCCTGAGTTATAGGATCAAGACCCATGTAGGGCTTTGTGCTCAGCAGGGAGTCTGCTTGAGATTCTCTCTCTGCCCCTCCCCCACCTTGTGTGTGCTTGCTCTCTCTCTCTTTCTCAAATAAATAAATAAATCTTTTTAAAAAAGAGTTTTCTTGGGGCGCCTGGGTGGCTCAGTTGGTTAAGCGACTGCCTTCGGCTCAGGTCATGATCCTGGAGTCCCTGGATCGAGTCCCGCATCGGGCTCCCTGCTCGGCGGGGAGTCTGCTTCTGCCTCTGACCCTCCCCCCTCTCATGTGCTCTCTCTCATTCTCTCTGTCTCAAATAAATAAATAAAATCTTAAAAAAAATAAAAAAGAGTTTTCTTTGTTAAAATAAATTTTGCTGTTTTACTTCTATCTCTTTTATTCACTATTAAGAACAAAGTTTATGGAAGTTTGGAATAAAGCAGAATTTTACAATTGAGATAAATTTATATCAAAATCTCCCTCTAATGGTTCGACTCTCCCTCCGATTCCCCCCCCTTCATTCTTCCCCTCCTGCTATCTTCTTCTTCTTTTTCTTTTTTTCTTAACATATATTGCATTATTTGTTTCAGAGGTACAGAACTGTGATTAAACTGTCTTGCACAATTCACAGCGCTCACCGTAGCAAATACCCTCCCCAGAGAGGATGGACTCTGAAAAACAAACTGAGGGTTCTAGAGGGGAGGGGGGGAGGATGGGTTAGCCTGGTGGTGGGTATTAAAGAGGGCACGTACTGAATGGAGCACTGGGTGTTATACGCAAACAATGAATCATGGAACACTACATCTAAAACTAATGATGTGATGCATGGGGATTAACGTAACAATAAAAAAACAAAAAAAACCAAAAAAACTAATGTAATGTATGGTGATTAACATAACAATAAAAATAAAAAAATAAAAAAACCTCCCTCTACATCAACTTTAGACACACATAAAATCTTTTGTGGCCACATTTTGCATTTTGCATTTGTTTTTCTTATATTGATTTTCTGTGTCTTGCACAAATACCTAATAAATCAATCAGCACTTAAAATAAATTCATATCATTGGAAATTAGGAGTAAAAGGTCAGTAGAGAATACTTCATAGAATATATTTGCATTTGTTCAGGAAGAGATTTACCAGAATTATTTTGGGGTCACTGAGAAAATATCTGTGAGAATAACAGTTTAAAACTCTAGCTAAAAATGGAATACATAACGGTGTCATGTGTAATTTCTTATTCACGCATGGAATTAGGCACAGACCCTGAAAGATGCTCTAATTTGACCAATATATCCCAAAGTGGAGCTTTGGAACCAGGAGTTGAAAGAACAGTGTCTTAGTTTTCACACAAACGTGGTGGGTAGGAGGAAGGATTGTGTCTGGAAATCACACAAATGTTTCAGTTATGCTAAGATTTATTAAAGGCCATTTGTGGCTGAATAAATAAAAGGATTTAAAGGCTAATTTGATTATTTCCATTTATTGTACAGCTGGAACACTAAAACTTAAAATCCAATTACTGCCTGTTTTAATCATGGTCTTCAAGCCCTTTCACTGCAGCCTTTAAGAGTGGACACGAGGATGTTTTGGTGGCTCTAGGTTGCAAGTTTGAGTCCACCATATACTGTTTGTCTTATACAATTAAAATATCAATTACCTCATTAATTTTTTTATTTAAAAATATGAACCATATTTAGTTAGGACTTAGAATATTATTTTTCCAAAATATCTTCTACCATTTATGTATTACATCTTTTTTTTTTTTTTGTATTACATCTTTAAGTTTACATATTACTGCTCTAAATATTACCATATGTGATAGCACTTCAGAAAAAGCAACCTGGTCTGTTTAATTTTTTTTTAAAGATTCATCAATCTTTCTTGAGAACTTTGTTGTCAAGAAATATTGCTATTGCTATTTTGGAATTCAATCAGCTGTTGGACTGTGCTGGGTTTGCTTACAGGCAAGTCTGCTGTGCTGTGTTTGTGTTGCTATTATTATTTACTTGAAATTTTTGTTGATTTTCTCTCATGGCACTATTTCTTGAAAGGTGGAAATGTTGGGTATCTCCTATTGCAACTCTTCCCATTGGAATAAAACACTGTGCTATCTCATTTTAGAATATTGTCATTATCCTTTTTCCAATTAGCTATATAGTAACTATTGTGACAAAACGAAGGTCAGATATTCAAAGTTTGTCTATTTTTTTAGAGATTTTAATTAATTAATTAATTAGAGAACGCATGTAAGCTGGGGGAGGGGCAGAGGGAGAGAGAGAGAGCATCTGAAACAGACTTCCCACTGAGCACAGAGCCCAGCACAGGGCTCGATCCCATGACACTGAGATCATGACCTGAGCAGAAACCAAGAGTCAGATGCTTAACTGACTGAGCCACTCAGGCCACCCAGCCACCAAAGTTCATCTATTTTAACTGAATTTTGCTTGTTCGATTTCTTTCACAGTCTTAAAGCTTTTCTGAAACATAGATATCTCTCCCCCATCATTACAGCTTCCTGATGACCATGAAAGATCCTGGGGCTGATGTTGCGTTGGCTAACACATCAAATCCAAATTTTAGAGTTTTTCAGGAGCAAGGATTTCCAACTGGGGTTTTGTAACGTGGGAAATCGTTAGTTAATCGTTCGTTAGGAAATATGACAAGACTTGAAAATTTGTGAGATGTCAATTCTGATTCACTTTAACATCATTAATAGATTGTAATAAAGAATCGGACTCCATTGTGGGTGTTTGCTGACAGCTTTCCATCTTTACCATCCTCTCTTCCCAACTTGCTTCATTTTTGGCCAAGACAATAAAAAGACGGAGCTGCGCCTTTCTTTTGTTTGAGTGGGAAGTTCAAACGATACGAGCAAACCAAACCCCAGGCAGAAGCCCATTGAAGCCCACTCTAGTTCCCCCCGTTTAACTCCAGTTAAACATTTGTGGGCGCCTGGGTGGCTCAGTCGGTTAAGCGACTGCCTTCGGCTCAGGTCATGATCCCGGAGTCCTGGGATCGAGTCCCACATTGGGCTCCCTGCTCAGCGGGGAGCCTGCTTCTCCCTCTGACCCTCTCCCCTCTGATGCTGTTTCTCTCTCTCTCTTTCTCTCAAATAAATAAATAAATAAATAAAATCTTAAAAAAAAAAAAAAGTTAAACGTTTGTTTGGTGTACCCACATTTGTTTCCCTCCTGGACTAGCATCCTTTTTCTAAATATTATGGTCCCAATCATTCATTATTATTTTAACACGCTTCACTAACACGACGGTGACACATCAGTCTCTGGGAGTCCTGTAGTTTCTACTGCTGTAGTCTTCGGTGCTAGCCTCACAATCTTCCTTGCTGCTCTTGAAAACATCCAGACTACCTGTCCTACTATATCCCTGCTCTTTGACTCCCACCTAGCACAAATTGTTGAGCCTATACACCACAAAAAGCAGTTTTTATTACTACACAATCCAACTTTTGTGGACAAGCCCTGAATGGTTTTAGAAATACAAATTCTGGGCTGGCTCAGTAGGTAGAACATGCAACTCTTGATCTTGCAGTTATAAGTTCTAGCCCCACATAGGGTGCAGAGATTACTTAAAAATATTTTTTTTTCTTTCACATAAGAATTTTTATTTCTTTTATTTTAATTTAATTTTTATTTAAATTCAATTAGCCAACATATAGTACATCATTAGTCTCAGATGTAGTGTTCAGCAATTTATCATTTGTGTACAACACCCAGTGCTCATCACATCATGTGCCCTCCTTAATGCCCATCACCCAATTACTCCAACCCCCCACCCACCACCCCTCCAGCAACCCTCAATTTGTTTCCTAGAGTTAAGGGTCTCTCATTTTTTTAATTAAATCTTTAAAAAATTTAGAAATATAAATTCTAGGCTTACTGGAAAACTTGCCCTTACTTTGTATTTCCATAGTGTATCCGAAGCCAATTCCTTTTGTAACCATTAACTTAACACTTGGTCTTTATTAATTGAATATAAGTTTGTTAAATAAACAGTGGAGTAAAGAAATAATGTACCATTTCCAAATGCCTCTCCATAACGTTCCTCTCCAGGGCCAGGTGGAGAAATAGTGAGGGGCAATAGTTTGAGGGACTCATCAGCAGAGATCATATTGGATAGAGATTTCCTGATGGTCAATTTGGGTGCTTAGACACCACTGTTCACTAGAGAATTGTGTGCTCAATCATTACAAAACAAGGGTAGACTCTAAGGAAAATTGTAATAATTACAATTTCAACACTAACTTCATGATGGCATAATATCTCAGAGCACAAAATCCAAGTCTGCTTAAAACTTTCCCAGATGATTAGAGCATGTGTGGGTCCCAGAAATGCTAGCCTGTCTCACTGGTTATGAGAAAAAAAAGCAAAAGAGCTTCAGGTTTTGTTTGTTTTTTTTTTTTTTTTTTAATGTATTGCTTCACTTCAAATTATAAAATAGGGAAATTGAGTAACCGATGTGTAATTCTAAAATGTCAAGTATACCCTGGACATAATATATTAGGTTTCTGTTGGTGACTGTAATTTTGAAAAGTGTACTGAATATCTTAAAAGTAAATGTCACAGCACAATAGATAAATTTCAGAACTGTTTCTCCATCTAATTTAACTGGAAGGAGAAAGGCCCAGAATTGACCTCTGCTTCCTATGAAGGTTTTTCTTAATGACCTACTTAAAGATATTGCTAAAAACCAGCCAATGTACTTCATTGCAGAGGAAGGAAGGCAAATCCCCAGGAAGACATCATAAAATACGTGGCCCATTCAAGGAAGCTAATGGGAAATGACCACTGGCTAAGTCCTTTGAATTCTAGCTGAAGAGCAATAACATAGATCCTCATTTAATTCAGAAATGCTTTTGTCTGGCCAGACTTATTTATCCCAGGCTCTAAGTTAATATTTACAAATCTATTAATTTTGTTGTAACATGGCATAAAAAGTGCTCTTGGAAAATGTGATTGCTGTATAAATGTTTAACTAATAACCATGACCTTGAATCGAGCAAAATACCCCTTAGCTGCATAGTCAGGAGCAGCTATTGGTTCTATCCTTAGGATGACCTCAAGAATATCCTTTCCCTTTCAGAGGAAAAAGTCTCAAATATGTTCAGTGGCAGTTTGTCCTGAATTAAGGGCTCAGTGTTGTCCATAGCTATCTAGTCGTTTTCCTGAGTTACCATAACAAATAACACATATTGTGTAGCTTTAACAACAGAAATTTGTTCTCCCATGGTTCTGAAGGTCAGACGTTGGCCTTGGCAGAGTTGGTTCTTCCTGAGGGATCCCTCCTTGACTTGTAGATGGCTGTCTTCTCCCTGTGCTTTCACCCTGCCCTTCCTGTGTTACCACCTGTATCTGTGCTTAGATTCCCTTTCTCTTTCTAGAAGGACCTTGGTGTTATTGGGGTAAGGCCAATCCAAATGACCTCATATTCAACTGATTATCCCTGAAAAGACCTTTTCTCCAAATAAAATCACATTCATAAGTACTGGAATATAAACTTCAACATATGAATATGGTGAGGACACAATTCAACTTATACCCGTGTCCACACAGTAAACACAATCTCTCTCCTCTGAGAAGAGGGGGACATGACTGACTGTACAAAGACAAATGATGGTTTTCTACCCTTAGCAATTTCTGTGGTAAGACTGAGAGGTGACCCTATTTGGTGGACTTCCTAGCTCTCAGGAATTTACACTTGTTTATAAATGGCTTTCTTGGGCACCTGGGTGGCTCAGTCGTTAAGCGTCTGCCTTCGGCTCAGCTCATGATCCCAGGATCCTGGGATCGAGCCCCACATAGGGCTCCCTGCTCAGCGGGAAGCCTGCTTCTCTCTCTCCTACTCCCCCTGCTTGTGTTCCCTCTCTCACTGTGTCTCTCTCTGTTAAATAAATAAAATCTTAAAAAAAAAAAAAAAAGGCTTTCTTTTGTAAGGATTCATTCCCAGTGCCATGTCTATAAACAGCCCTATGCTGCAGACCTGGCTCACTGATTAAGGGGTGAACATCTGTTTCAAACTAGTCAGATTGTCTTTATGAATTTTTGCTTTTATTTTTATATGTATTTTTAATTAACATATAATGTATTGTTTGTTTCAGGGGTATAGGTCTTTGATTCATCTGTCTTACATAACACCCAGTGCTCACCAGAACAGATACCCTCCCCAGTGTCCATCAACCTGCCACCGCAACCTCTCCTTCCCCTCCAACAACCCTCAGTTTGTTTCCTAAGATTAAGAGTCTCTTACGGTTAGTCTCCCTGTCTGGTTTTGTCTTGTTTCATTTTTTCCTCTCTTCCCCTATGATCTTCTGCCTTGTTTCATAAATCTCGCATATCAGTGAGATCATATGATAATTGTCTTTCTCTGATTGACTTATTTCTCTTAGTATAATCCCCTCTAGTTCCATCCATGTCATTGCAAATGTCAAGATTTCATTTTTGATGGCTGTGTAATATTCCATTGTATATATACACTTCATCTTTTTTATCCACTCTTCTGTTGATGGACATCTGGGCTCTTTCCATAGTTTGGCTATTGTAGACATTGCTGCTATAAACATTGGGATGCAGGTGCCCATTCGGATCACTACATTTTATCTTTGGGTTAAATCCCCAGTAGCGCAATTGCTGGGTCATAGGGTAGCTCTATTTTCAACTTTTTGAGGAACTTCCATACTGTTTTCCAGAGTGGCTGTACCAGTTTGCATTCCCACCAACAGTGTAAGAGGGTTCCCTTTTGGGCGCCTGGGTGGCTCAGTCGTTAAGCATCTGCCTTCGGCTCAGGTCATGATCCCAGGGTCCTGGGATCGAGTCCCACATTGGGCTCCCTGCTCTGCGGGAAGCCTGCTTCTCCCTCTCCCACTCCCCCTGCTTGTCTTCCTGCTCTCGCAGGAAAATAAATAAAAAAAATAAATAAAATCTTTAAAAAAAAAAAAGAGGGTTCCCTTTTCCCTGAATCCTCGCCAACATCTGTCATTTCCTGACTTGTTAATTTTAGCCATTCTGATTGGTGTGAGGTGGTGTCTCATTGTGGTTTTGATTTGTAGTTCCCTGATGCTGAGTGATGTTGAGGACTTTTTCATGTGTCTGTTGGCCATTTGTATGTCTTCTTTGCAGAAATGTCTGTTCATGTCTTCTGACTATTTCTTGACTGGATTCTTTGTTTTTTGGGTGTTGAGTTTAATAAGTTTTTTATAGATCTTGGATAAAGGCCTTTTATCTGATAGGTCATTTGCAAATATATTCGCTCATTCCATAGATTGCCTTTTAGTTTTGTTGGCCATTTCCTTTGCTATGAAGATTTTTATCTTGATGAAGTCCCAAGGGTTCATTTTTGCTTTTGTTTCCCTTGCCCTTGGAGACGTGTCTAGCAAGACGTTGCTGCGGCGGTGGTTAAAGAGATTGCTGCCTTTTCTCCTCTAAGATTTTGATGGATTCCCATCTCACATGTAGATCTTTCATCCATTTTGAGTCTATCTTTGTTTATGGTGTAAGAAAATGGTCCAGTTTCATTCTCCATGTTGCTGTCCAATTTTCCTGGTACCATTTATTGAAGAGACTGTCCTTTTTCCATTGGATATGCTTTCCTGCTTTGTTGAAGATTAGTTGACCATAGAGTTGAGGGTCCATTTCCGGGTTTTCTATTCTGTTCCATTGACCTATGTGTCTGTTTTTGTGCCAGTACCATACTGTCTTGATGATTACAGCTTTGTAATAGAGCTTGAAGTCATGACACACTGGATCAAATGGACTTCACAGATATATATACAGAACATTCCACCCTAAGGCAACAGAATACACATTCTTCTCGAGTGCACATGGAACATTCTCCAGAATAGATCACATACTGGTTGACAAATCAGGTCTCAACTGATACCAAAAGATTGGGATTATTCCCTGCATATTTTCAGACCACAGTGCTTTGAAACTTGAACTCGATCACAAGAGGAAATTTGGAAGGAATTCAGAGGTTCCTTGCAGGTTAAGAGTATCCTACTAAAGATGAATGGGTCAACCAGGAAATTAAAGAAGAATTTAAAAAAATCATGGAAACAAATGAAAATGAAAACACAGTTGTTCAAAACCTTTGGGATACAGCAAAGGCAGTCCTAAGAGGGAAGTACATAGCAATACAAGCCCTTCTCAAAAAATTAGAGAAAGTCTCAAATACACAAGCTTAACTTACACCTAAAGGAGCTGGGGACAGAACAGCAAATAAAGCTTAAACCAAGCAGGAGAAGAGAAATAATAAACATTAGAGCAGAAATCAATGAAATACACACCAGAAGAACAGTAGAACAGATCACTGAAACAAGAAGCTTGTTCTTTGAAAGAATTAATAAGATCGATAATCCCTAGGCAGACTTTTCAAAAAAAGAAAAAAAAGAGAAAGGGCCTAAATTAATAAAATCATGAATGAAAGAGGAGAGATCATGACCAACAGCAAGGAAATACAAACAATTTTAAGAACATATTATGAGCAACTATGTGCCAACAAATTAGGCAATCTAGAAGAAATGTAGCTCAGAATTGTCAACAACTTGACTAACATCTAGTAGCTAGTAAGGGGCAGATCACAAGTCCAAACCTACAACTATTCAGCTTCAAATATTGAGTTCCTTTATTGCATCATTGGAGATGTAATGAAGCCTGGTAGAAACCATTACATTTTTTTTATTATTCATTTAGACTTTTCAAAAGCACACCATTAAGTTGATTAACACTGGAGTTCACTGGTGTCAATATCTTAAAAATTTATTTTTAGATTTAACATGCAAACATGCCTTGTCAATAATTAAAAGGGAGAAGAAGCAAACATCTCTATCTACCTTAAGTTACTATGAATTTCTATATGTTCTAATTATTCTGATTCTAGTGTGCTTTCAATTATAAATATAATTTACATTGGGTGAAATAGGTGATGGGGATTAAGAATAATCTTAATGTGATGAGCATTGAGAATCGTATGGAAGTGTTGAATCACTAAATGGTACACCTGAAACTAATATTACACTGTATGTTAACTAACTGGAAGTAAAATAAAATTTAAAAAACAATAAATGTATAAGTTGTATGTATTGGAATTCTTCAAAGTAAAAAGATACATCAGATTAGGTAGCAATTTTTGAAAACACTGGAATTTTCAATCATTGGTGACATGTTCTGCTAATATTATTTTAAAGATTTATTTATTTATTTGAGAGAGAGAGAGAGAGAGAGTAGGGGGAGAGACCAAGGAGGGAGAAGGAGAGATAGACTCCCCACTGAGCATAGAGCCCAAAGTGGGGTTCTATTTCAGAACCCTGAGATCATGACCTGAGCTGAAATCAAGAGTCAGATGCTAAACTCATTAGCCACCCAGGCACCCCAAGTTCTGTCAATATCACTTTAAACTTAAAAAGAGCTACGTGGTTTTCAGATTGGAGTGTTGACTATGGGAGACTGGACAGGCTCTCCAGGGCACAACGGATCTCCCAGAGTTGACCGCAGCTCAAAACTGTCAACACAGAGTAGACAGTAGAGCCCCTGTCTCTAGATTCCTAGTAGGTGCCCTTCTACTATACATCATCCACGACAAGGGTTACTTCCTTTCACTTTCTAGTAAATGAAGCCTTTGAGTAAACATGTACTTGGATATATGACTTCCAAATCCTCTTCTCTGTTTAAAATATTTTCATATATTTAAAATATTTTATGTAAAATTTACATATATATGTATATATATATATTTTTTCACAAATTCTGTCATAATGTTGGAGTACATAGGTAACAAGTACAGTTTACAAAAGAAAGGGGGTAAAAAAAGACAAAGATGAGTCTAAGGAAAACCTGTCATGTTATGGTAGATGTGAATTCAACCAGACCTGGGGAAAATGCACTGCCCTGGATACCTTATCTACTTTCTTCTTTATAATTAACAAGTGTTGTTTTTAAACCTGTATATTTACTTAATAAAAATAAGTATATGTCAATCAGTGTAGGTGGACTACATTACTTAAGAGACTTTTGTTGCTTATTATACTAGAGAAAAAGAAAAATGCAGATTAAAAGTGAAACAATAGGTAACATCAGCAATCTTTACATGTAATTTACATGGAAGCATATTTTTAGTATATTTGTGGATCCAAATAATTTTAGTGTTTTTGTCTGGTTGGTTGGTTGCTAAATATAAACAATGATTATATTAAGGAAACTGAAGTAATTATAGCTTACTTAGCCAAGCATTGATAGTAGTCAATGAATCTGGACTTTGGAATCACAACTTCCCTCAGACTCAGTGTGCAACCTGCACTTCCTGGACACTGTCCCTCTGTCCAGGAAAGCATTCCACAGAGCTGGGGGTTGACAGAACCCTAAGCCATGGGCTTCCCTTCATCCCATTTCCCAATCATTTTGCCAATGTTATCTAATCTATTGGGGTACTTTAGTTTATAGTATTCCATTCCAGTTATTTTGATTTCTGTAAGGTCAGTAGTGATGTCTCCTCTTCCATTCCTGATTTTTCTAATTTGAGTCTTCTCATTTTCTGGGTCAGTCTAGATAATGTTTGTCCAGTTTCCTGATCTTTTCAAATAAACAACTTTTGCTTTCACTGGTTTTCTCTGTTGTTTTGTATTCTCTAAAAATTCATTTACTTCTGCTTGATTCTTCATTATTCCCTTATTTCTCCTTGTTTTAGATTTATTTTGCTACCCTTTGTTTACTTTCTTAAAGTAGAAGTTTAGATTATTTATTTGATATGTTTCTTTTTTTTTTTTTTTTAATAATAGCATTTCCAGCTGGAAGTTTACCTCCAGGCACTGCTTTAGGGTATTCCATAAATTTTAGTATGTTGTGTTTTTGTTTTCATTCTTCTCAAAGAATTTTCTAATTAGGACTCTATCTTTTCAGACAGATCTTAAGAAATATGAATTTCTATATATTTCACTAAGGGGGAAGCACATTTGTCATTTAATATGGTGAGCAAATCCGCTCATCAATTTGTTACTTGCCCTTTAAAATTTTTAAAACTAAGTCCAAATTTAATAAATTATGATCAAGACTGTTAACATTAGTCAGTCATTCCTTTCCCTGTTTCTTGAGAGGCTCTTGGTCTCTCAGTACATGTATATTTATCATGTTCCTATTGAATGCACATGTAGTTATATATTTATATTATCATAAAAAGCACTCCTTTGTACTCAGAAAAGTTCTAAAACTCTTGGAAAACCTGAAGGGAACTCCTGGCATTGAACTGAAGGGTGTGCTTGATTACAAGAAATTCATACATCCTATGTTTGTTCTGAAGGCACCTATGCCCCCCTTATTCCTGATTAAATATAGCTTTACACACTATGGGATAGGACTGATGGTCCTATCACACATACATCTTTATTTATTTATTTTTTTAAATTTTATTTTATTATGTTATGTTAGTCACCATACAATGTATCATTAGTTTTTGATGTAGTGATTCACAATTCATTGTTTTCATATAACCCCAGTGCTCCATGCAGTACGTGCTCTCCTCAATACCCCTCACCAGGCTAACCCATCCCCCACCCCCTCCCCTCTAAAACCTTCAGATTCTTTCTCAGAGTCCATAGTCTCTCATGGTTTATCTCTCCCTCCAATTTACCCCCCTTCATTTTTCCCTTCCTTCTAATGTCCTCCATGGTATTCCTTAGGTTCCACAAATAAGTGAAACAATATGATAATTGACTTTCTCTGCTTGATTTATTTCATTTAGCATAATCTCCTCCAGTCCCATCCATGTTGATGTAAAAATTGGGTATTCATCCTTTCTGATGGCTGAGTAAAATTCCATTGTATATATAGACCCCATCTTCTTTATCCATTCATCTGTTGAAGGTTGAAGGGCATCTCGGGTCTTTCCACAGTTTGGATATTGCGGACATCACTGCTATGAACATTGGGGTGCATATGGCCCTTCTTTTCACTACATCTGTCTTTGGGGTCAATATCCAGTAGTGCAATTCCTGGGTCATAGGGTAGCTCTATTTTTAATTTTTTGAGGCACCTCCACACTGTTGTCCAAAGTGGGTGTACCAAATAGCATTCCCACCAAGAAGGTTCCACTTTCTTCACAACCTCTCCAACATTTGTTGTTTCTTGCTTTGTCAATTTTTGCTGTTCTAACTGGTGTAAGGGAGTATCTCAATGTGGTTTTGATTTGAATTTCTCTGATTGCTAATGATGATGAACATTTTTTCATGTGTCTGTTAGCCATTTGTATGTCTTCCTTGGACAAGTGTCTGTTCATGTCTTCTGCCCATTTTTTGACTTGATTATTTGTTTTTTGGGTGTTGAGTTTGAGAAGATCTTTATAGATCTTTTATACCAGCCCTTTATCTGTAGTGTCATCTGCAAATAACTTCTCCCATTCTGTGGGTTGCCTCTTTGTTTTGTTGACTGTTCCCTTTGCTGTGCAGAAGCTTTTTATTTTGATGAAGTCCCAAAAGTTCATTTTTGCTTTTGTTTCATGAGACTTTGGAGATGTATCTTGAAAGGAGTTGGTGTGGCCAATGTCAAAGAGGTTACTGCCTCTGTTCTCCTCTAGGATTTTGATGGATTCCTGTCTCACATTGAGGTCTTGCATCCATTTTGAGTTTATCTTTGTGTACGGTGTTAAAGAGTGGTCGAGTTTCATTCTTCTGCATATAACTGTCCACTTTTCCCAGCACCATTTATTGAAGAGACTGTGTTTTTTTCCATTCCATATTTTTTCCTGCTTTGTCGAAGATTATTTGACCATAGAGTTGAGGGCCCATATCTGGGCTCTCTATTCTGTTCCATTGATCTATGTGTCTGTTTTTGTGCCAGTTCCATGCTGTCTTGGTGATCACTGCTTTGTAATATAGCTTAAAATCCAGCAACGTGATGTCCCCAGCTTTGTTTTTATTTTTCAACATTTCCTTGGTGATCCGGAATCTTTCTGATTTTAGGATTGTTTGTTCCAGCACTTTGAAAAATGTCATTGGAACTTTGATCGGGATGGCGTTTAAGGTATAGATTGCTCTGGGTAGCATAAACATTTTAATAATGTTTATTCTTCCGATCTATGAGCATGCTTTAAAGCTGGAACTCAATCACACGAAAAAATTTGGAAAAAATGCAAACACTTGGAAGCTAAAGACCACTCTGCTCAAGAATGTTTGGGTCAACCAAGAAATCAAAGAACTTAAACAATTCATGGAAACCAATGAGAATGAAAACACATCAATCCAAAATCTATGGGATACTGTAAAGGCAGTCCTAAGGGGGAAATACATAACCATCCAAGCCTCACTAAAAAAAAATGGAAAAACCTGAATTTACCAACTAACTTTATACCTTAAAGAACTAGAGAAAAAGCAACAAACAATGCCTAAGCCATGCAGTAGAAGAGAAATAATTAAGATTAGAGCAGAGAGCAATGAATTAGAAACCAGAAACACAATAGATCAGATCAACAAAACTAGAAAATGGTTCTTTGAAAGAATTAATAAAATCAATAAACCACTGGCCAGACTTATCCAAAATAAAAGAGAAAGGACCCAAAATAATAAAATTATAAATGAAAGCAGAGAGATCATGACTAACACCAAGGAAATAGAAACAATTATTAGAAATTATTATTGAGGCGCCTGGGTGGCTCAGTTGGTTAAGCGACTGCCTTTGGCTCAGGTCATGGTCCCAGGGTCCAGGAATCGAGCCCCACATTGGGCTCCCTACTCAGTGGGAAGCCTGCTTCTCCCTCTCCCACTCCCCCTGCTTGTGGTCCCTCTCTCTGTCAAATAAATAAATAAATAAATTTTAAAAAGAAAAGAAATTATTATCAACAACTATATGCCAATAAATTAAGCAACCTGGAAGAAGTGGATGCCTTCCTGGAAACCTATAAACTGCCAAGACTGAAACAGGAAGAAATTGACAACCTGAATTGGCCAATAACCAGTAACGAGATTGAAGCAGTCATCAGAAACCTCCTAAATTAGTGTATCTTGAGTTCATTGTGGTATCACATGCAGTTGTAAGGAGGAACAGAGAGAGATCCCATGTTCCATTCACAAGCTGCCCAATGATGACACCCAACAAAACCTGGTACTGATGTTGAAGTAGCTGAGAGGCAGGATATCTCCACTGAACAAGGTCCCTCTTGCTGGGCTTGTGTAGCCCACTCACTTCCCTCCCTTGCCCACTTCTTCTTCATCAAGTACTAACCTGTTCTTTATAATTTCACCAATTTAATAACATTACATAAATGGAATCATGCTTTTTAGGATTTTGTTTTGTTTTTTTTCCCCCCTGAACAACCTGGGATTCGCTCTCATGAGTTATTGAGGAGATCAGTAGTTCATTCTTGTTAGGCCAAGTGGTGTTCCACAGCATGGGTATGCTCTGCTTCTTTAACCAATCACCTGGTGAAGGACCTCTGAGTTATTGCCAATTATTATCTATTATGAATGAATCTGCCATTAAAATGTGTGTACATATTTTTGTGTGGCCATGCTTTTGATTTTATGGAACAAGGACTTAAGAGTGTAATTGCTGGGCGCCTGGGTGGCTCAGTTGGTTGAGCGACTGCCTTCGGCTCAGGTCATGATCCTGGAGTCCCTGGATCGAGTCCCGCATTGGGCTCCCTGCTCGGCAGGGAGTCTGCTTCGTCCTCTGACCCTATCCCCTCTCATGTGTTCTCTCTCTCTCATTCTCTCTCTCTCTCAAATAAATAAATAAAATCTTTAAAAAAAAGAGTGCAATTGCTGGTGTATATGGTGGTTTCATGTGTAGTTTTGTAAATAAAGCACCAAACTGTTTTCCAGAGTGGCTGTGCTCGTTTGCATTCCCACCAGCAATGTATGAGTGATTAAATGTAAGAGTGATATTCTCTTCTGTATTTTGTCCTACCAGTGTTTGTGTGTGTGTGTGTGTGTGTGTGTGTTACTTATTCTGATATTTATATATACTATCAGTATGGGTTTTGATTTGCATTTACTTAATGACTAATGATGTTGAGCTTCTTTTCCTATGCCTACTTGTCACCTGGATATTCTCCTCTATGAAATGTCTGTTTATTTCCCCCCCACCTTTCACAGTCCTCTTATGTTTATTTCATATAAAATAACCCAGGGCTTTTCATTGTACTTTGTGAGAGGAATAGAGAAAAGTACACTTACTCCATCTTCCCAGGAGTGATAGACAATCACCAGCATTTTTTTTTTTTTTAAGATTTTATTTATTTATTTGTGAGAGAAATGAGAGACAGAGAGCACGAGAGGGAGGAGGGTCAGAGGGAGAAGCAGACTCCCCGCTGAGCAGGGAGCCCGATGCGGGACTCGATTCCGGGACTCCAGGATCATGACCTGAGCCGAAGGCAGTCGCTTAACCGACTGAGCCACCTAGGCGCCCCACCAGCATTTTTGTATGTAATTAAACTCCATAACATCTGTTAATCAACAACTGCATCATAGCATAACGGAAGAGTAAATAATGAGGCAAATTTGTTCACTAAACAAATACTGATTGGGAGCCTGCTTTGTGCCTGGCATTGCCCCACTACTGGGGTACAGAAGTGAGCAGAACAGGGGCAGTAACTGCTTTACCAGCACTTCCAGGCTGGTGGAAGTTAGGGACCGTGAACAGGAAGTTGGAACATGAGAATGGGTCAGGGTAAGGACTGAGTGATTTGAGGAGCATGTTTTTTTCAAGGTACATCCTTTCCATAAAGGTCAAGGGAAGGCTTCTCAGAGGAGGTGTCACCTAAACTGAGGCCCAATGACTTAGTCAGAGTCATTGGAAGAGACGAGGTAAAAGAGGGGAGGGTGGGCTGGCCCAGTCAGGGAGAAGAGGGAAATCACTAGAACCATTCAATGTGCTCACTTCTATGACTCTGATACCAAAACTGCAACCTCAAAAAGAGGGAGGAACACTCAAAAGACACATTAAGGTGGTGCCTGGGTAGCTTAGTTGGTTGAGTATCTGACTCTTGGTTTCAGCTCAGGTCATGATCTCAGGGACTTGGGATCGAGCCGCATGTCAGGCTCTGAGCTCAGCATGGAGTCTGCTTGCCCCTCTCCTTCTGCCCCCCTTTTCTTTCTCTCTAAAGTAAGTAAATAATAAATAAAATCTTTAAAGAAAAAAAAGGACACATTACTAGGATATATCAAATAGGAAATCAGCATCTTATAATGAAGAAACTTATAGAAGGCAGAAATGTGTAAAAACTGAAAAGAGACCTCCTTTCCCATTAAGTAATATTTAAATTATTTTATAAACTAGACTAGTAAATTTCTAGCTATCACAAAATAAAATTTACATCCTCAGTAGTCTCTAAATAAACTGTGCAGGTTAAACATACACATTTTTTGCCTAATGTTTTACAAAAGGTTCAATGTATATATTTGCATGCACCTATGAAAGATGAGATTTCTTTGTAAGAATATCATTCTCATTTACGGGATTTGAAGTTTTGGATTTTCAAGCTGGCTAGCCATTGATTGAATTCAGCATGATCTAGCTGTCATTTAATATCAAGACTTGTATAGAAATTGTGGGGGAAAGCTTTGGCCTACATTTTTTAAAATTTTAAGCAAAAAAGAAACTTGATATAAAATATTCTTGGTATTCTGAATACAGTGACAGCCATATGTTCCTTCAAAAAACTTGCCTTTGACAGATCATGGGATTTATTTCAAATTGAATATTCCAAGTTGTTGTTGGAAATAGCTCAAGTGTCAAAGATTTCCCAGAGAAAGAGGCAATAAAGATTGGGTTGTTTCTATTTTTTTTAAAAGATTTTATTTTTTTATGTAATCTCTACACCCAACATGGGGCTTGAACTTACAACCCCCAAGATCAAGAGTGGCCTGATCTACACACTAAGCCAGGCAGGCACCGCAAGATTGGGGTACGTGGAGCCCAGCATGGGGCTTGAACTCACTCCCCTAAGATCAAGACCTGAGCTGAGATCAAGCAACTGAGCCACCCAGACACCCCTAATTAATGTTTCTCTATCTGCATTTAAAATTTTGACTTCATGTCTAAAACTGATCTGTGGTTACTTAACTCTGACTCTTCACAGCTCTTCCAACTATGACATGCATTCAGCAAATGTTCCCTTCTTTGGTGTCACAATTGATGGTGATAGCCATGTTTTCTGGGGCTCCAGAGGGGGGTCCCATCTTTGTGGGGCAAACTAGTTTTATGCAGTGTTATCTCAGGGAGTCTCAGTGGCTAGGAGCTCTAAACTGTGTAGACTTTCACTCGTTCTTTTTGTATGAGCCCCCCATGAACCCGTTCTCTTCACTCATTCACTTCTTCATTTGCATGCTGATTCATAGATTGCTTTAATAACTGTTGACTGAATATTGTCTCTCTCTGACATAAAGGATCAATGGGGAAAAGGCAGTCATGGCAAGGTAAACATTTTCCTGACACTGTGTGTTAGTTCAGGGCAATATCTCCAAATTCTCAGATGCTTTGTCTGGAGGTGTATGAAGCATTTCCCAGTACTGTGAGGGCATGCATCATTTCAGAGTGACCTTTCCAAATCTTCTTCCTTACCCACTCATTCCCAAAACTGATGTGTGGTAGGACAGGCCAGAACTCTCAGTAGCCATTTACCCACATTACAAAAGAAAAGTGTTTGTCTGTCCCATCCCATCTCTATCAATATCAAGGCTTGGTATTGCTCCCCTAGCCAGGTGTAAAAAACCCAAGTTTTCAGCATCTCCAGTCAGAGCATCTCCACATAACAATTTCACAGCTTTTGAGTTTCCTCTCCAAGTTAAATGAGACAGGGAACCGCAGTGTGTTCTAGCTAACATGGTGTCTCGTTGGGATGGTCTGATTGCAGATGGCGGGTGATACGGTAGTGGAGACACAGGAACGCTCATTTGCTGATTGTTATTCACATCTCCGAACTATGGCTAAAGAAAACACATGTCCTGAGCGAGACTCCCATGAGAGCAAAGCAAAAAGAGTCCTGGAAATTTTGCCAGGAATGTCAAAGTTTTAAAGATCCTTTGGATTAAATTTATGGGCAAAAGTTTATGTGGTTTTTTTCTTAAGATTTTTTTTTTTTTTTAATTTGACAGACAGAGACACAGTGAGAGAGGGAACACAAGCAGGAGGAGTGGGAGAGGGAGAAACAGCCTTCCTGCTGAGCAGTGAGCCCAATGTGGGGCTCGAACCCAGGACCCCGGGATCATGACCTGAGATGAAGGCAGACGCTTAGCAACTGAGCCACCCAGGCGCCCCTGTGATTTTTTTTTTTTTTCAGATTTGGTATGTGTTATTCTGTTACACATGAAAATATCTTGTATGAAATCATAAAATATTCTTTTCAGGTGTAGCCTATCCCCAGTTCATTCGAAACACGTTTACTGTATTCCGTCAGCTCACCAAAAGTAAAATGCCATGAAAGCTATCATTATGATTACATAGGGCAGTATGGAAATTTCTCCATTAAATGTATAGAAAAAATTGATGATTTTTCTCATTAAGAGCTGCATTTCTGATAAAATTTTACTTTTTTATTCTTTTTTTTTAAATGATTTATTTATTTATTTGACAGAGAGAGAGCACAAGCAGGGGGAGTGGCAGGCAGAGGGAGAGGGAGAAGCAGGCTCCCTGGTGAGCAGGGAGCCTGATGTGGGACTTGATCCCAAGGCCCCCAGATTAAGATCTGAGCCGAAGGCTGTTGCTTAACCAACTGAGCAACCCAGGCGCCCTTTTATTCTTAAAACTTATAAAAGTGTTAAATATACTTTGTTGTTTTGAACAATTGTACACTAATATCATTGTAATATTTTGCTTCTTAGGGCCTAATTATCACAGACAATGTAAAAATAAAGATTTGAATTTGCATACATACTTTTGTTTTAGATAAGTTTGATGGGATGATTTCCCAGAAGTTTCAATTATAAAATACTTTTTGTTTTCATAAAAACTGGGGAGCGTGTAATGGATTTAATCAAGGAAGAAAATAAAAACTATCATTCATTAGAATGTTAAAGAATATTTACATATATTACTTAAAGTGAGTTTTTGGGGTCTTTTCTGGTTCCATACGACTTTTAGGATTCTTTGTTCCAGATCTGTGATAAATACCAATGGTATTTTGATAGGGATTGCATTGAAAGTGTAGATTGCTCTGGGAAGCATAGACATTTTAACATTATTTATTCTTTCAATCCATGAGCATGGAATGTTTTTGCATTTCTTTGTGTCTTCCTCAATTTCTTTCATAACTGTTCTGTAGTTTTAAGAGCACAGATCCTTTACCTCTTTGGTTTGGTTTATCCCTAAGTATCTTATGGTTTGAGTGCAAATGTAAATGGGATTGATTCCTTAATTTCTCTTTCTTCTGACTCATTGTTAATGTATAGAAATGCAACTGATTTCTGTGCGCTCATTTTATATCCTGCCATGTTGCTGAATTTCTGTATGAGTTCTAGCAATTTTGGGGTAGAGTCTTTTGGAAAAGACCCCAAATAGACAGAGGGATGTTGGAAAAGAAAACCAAAGCTGGTGGCATCAAAATGCTGGACTTCAAGCTGTATTATAAAGCTGTAATCATCAAGACAGTATGGTCCTGGTACAAAAACAGACACAGATCAATGGAACAGAATAGAGAGCCCAGAAATGGACCCTCAACTCTATGGTCAACTGATCTTCAACAAAACAGGAAAGAATATCCAATGGAAAAAAAGGCAATCTCCTCAATAAATCGTTCTGGAATAATTGGACAGCCACGTGGAGAACAATGAAACTGGCCCATTTTTACACCATACAAACAAAAAAAGACCTAAATGTGAGACAAGAATCCACCACAATCCTAGAGAAGAACATAGACAACAACCTCTTTGACCTCAGCCACAGCAACTCCTTGCTAGACATGTCTCCAAGGGCAAGGGAAACAAAAGCAAAAATGAATCTTGGTACTTCATCAAGACAAAAATCTTCTGCACAGCAAAGGAAATGGTCAACAAAACTAAAGGCAACCTACAGAATGGGAGAAGATATTTGCAAATGACCTATCAGATAAAGGGCTAGTATCCAAGATCTATAAAGAACTTATCAAACTCAACACCCAGAAAACAAAGAATCCAGTCATTAATTGGGCAGAAGACATGAACAGACATTTCTCCAAAGAAGACATACATTTGTATTTTTGGCCAACAGAGACATGAAAAAATGCTCCACATCCCTTGGCATGCGGGGGATACAAATCAAGACCACAATGAGATACCACCTCACACCAGTCAGAGTAGCTAAAACTAACAAACTAGGAAACAACAAATGTTGGTGAGGTGGTGGATAAAGGGGAACCCTCTTACACTGTTGGTGGGAATGCAGGCTGGTGCAGCCACTCTGGAAAATAGTATGGAGGTTCCTCAAGAAGTTAAAAATAGAGCTACCCTATGACCTTTCAATTACACTATTGGTATTTATCCCAAAGATACAAATGTAATGATCCGAAGGGGTACCTGCACCACAATGTTTATAGCTGCAATGTCCACAATAGTCAAACTATGGAAAGAGCCCAAAAATTATTATATGGTTTCACTCATGTGTGGAATATAAGAAACTGTGCAGAGGACCATTGGGGAAGGAAGGGAAAACTGAAAGGTAAGTCATCAGAGAGGGAGAAAAAACATAAGAGACTCTTAACTCTAAGAAACAAACTAAGGGTTGCTGGAGGGGAGGTGAGGTTGATGGGATAACTGGGGGATGGGAATAAAGGAGGGCACATGATATGATGAGCACTGGATGTTGTATATAACTGATAAATTATTGAACTTTATATCTAAAACTAATGATGTACTATATGTTGGTTAATTGAATTTAAAAAATCTGAGCTACAACACTCAATTTATAAAGTGAGGAGTACCGAACCATTTCATAGCATATTTGGGGGTAAAATAGATAGGAGATAGGCATAAACAGAGGTATATGTAACTTATTATTCTTAAAAAGTAACTTATTATCATTACCAACATTTGTAGGCCTTATTTGTTAAAAGTATGAACTTCACGTGCATTTCAACAGCACAATTCAATGAGATTAAGCTGAAGTTAGGGAGGAGGCAACAAGGAAAACACATGAAAGAAGTGGACATCAACAGTAGAAGTCTTTTATGCACTCCTGATGTGTAATTCCCTTAATTCAGGGAATAGTTGCTTGGAAATGTAGTTTACAGTAGAAATGAAATCCAAGTAATCCATCTCAATGTCAAAGAGAGTTTTGTGCACCTGCTGTATGATGTCAAAATAGGATGTTCCACGTGTTCAAGAAGCGGACACTTTCTTAATGTCTGTTTTGAAGAAAAGATAGTATGATTGTGTAAATAGAGACTCTCTTTTCAAAAAGAAAAGAATAACATTAGTGGGTGAGTTTCTGACTGGCTTAGCTGGGTCCAAGGGCGCTCCGCTGAGAGAAGGTGATCAGAGCATAGTCTGCATGGCATTGTGCCACCTCAGACTCGCACTTCCTCCCACACAGTCCACTTCTGAATCTCTCCATGTCCTTGATGTAATGACTAAATTGTTACTGATGCAGATGGAGCACCATCATGATCTTGAAATCCCTCAGTGGTGACCATATGGTTCCCCTCACCTTTTAATATTTAATGATGGTCCTTGGGCACTGTCCAATTATTTAAAAAAAAATAAAAGCAACAAAGGATGAGCAAAGACTGCTTTCATGTCAATTTTTCAAAAAAAAAGTACCATAGAAAATCCATCCTACAATATTTAAACTCCATTAAAATGAGAAGTTTTGCTTGAACTTAATAGAATATTTGCTAAATATTTTGGTCAAAGACACAATATCCTTTGGTAGGGGTTTTTCTCTTTAGAAATATAATTGATCTCAAAGACCCTTTCTAGCTCTTCTTTTTTTAAATTTTATTTTATTATGTTATGTTAGTCATCATACATTATATCATTAGTTTTTGTTGTAGTGTTCCATGATTCATTGTTTGCATATAACACCCAGTCTTCCATTCAATATGTGCCCTCCTTAATACCCATCACCGGGCTCACCCATCCCCCACCCCCCTCCCCTCTAATTATATGAAGCTATTACAGGCTCCTAACACAAAGTCATGGCCACATAGCAATAGTGGGGAAAAGACTGATGATTTTGTCGCCTTCCTCCCTCCTCCCACGCAAAATGGTGAGCTCTACTTTCTCCGTTAAGGCAATAATATGGGATGCACCCGGTAGCAAGATTGCCACCAAATAGAAAGGCCTTGGAGTTCTCGGTGCTGCTGCTTGCTTCAATTTTATTAAAAGAACGCTTTTTAACATCAAGAAGAACTTGTTTAAATGGTTCCGGAGGCCAAGTCCTGAGTTTGTGGGCGCATCATCAAGAACACTCTGTCTTGGAGAGGTGCGTAGTCAACTTGCATAAAATAGATAGATGCATCCCAGAGGCCTAAGTGGCAAGTCTTCCCATGGAAGCTTTTAGCTTATCTTTGGAAGCATAGAATTCATTCGATGTGGTTAGCATTTCACAGTTATTTAGTCAAGCTGTTGCATCAGCAGGTTATTTTTTTTGAAATTCATACATGTATTCTTCCATCCAGCAATTTGTGTTTTCATCAATCACTTATCTGTTCTTTCATTCAATAGATATATGTGACAATGTATTATTCTTGGGGTTTGTGGAAGCATTGGAGACTTCAGACCGCATAATGTAATTCTTGTACCAAGGGTGTACACATCTAGCTGGATCACATTTAGGGGACAGTACATTTAAAAGGTAGTATAGGTGTTATGGTGGCAGATTCCTAAAGTTCAGTGGTGCAGGTCAAAACAGAGGAGCATGTGGGGAAAGGCAGATTGATGAGGGAAGTTGAGGACACATGTCCTAACAGCTTGGAGGAAGTCTCACAAAAATGAGGAGGAGCTGAGGAGTTTGGGATTGGTCTGGAAGAACCTCCCAGACTGACAGAGAGATGGATGATCTTGACAGAGGGGGAATTTGGAAGTGCTCACATTGCTGGCATGGCCAACACATATGGTGCTGAGATGGTAGAAAGCAGAAGACCAAAGAAAGTCATACTTAAAAAATCTAATATCTCAGGACTTCATAATATGTTTTGCACTTAATTTTTTTTGCATGTGAATATTTGCTTATAAAAAGATAGGATGATGGGGACGCCTGGGTGGCTCAGTCAGTTAAGTGTCTGCCTTCGGCTCAGGTCATGATCCCAGGGTCCTGGGATCGAGTCCCACATCGGGCTCCTAGCTCAGCAAGGAGCCTGCTTCTCCCTCTCCCTCTGCCTGCCTCTCCCCCTGCTTGTGCACTCTCTCTCTCTCACTCTCTCTCTCTCTCTGACAAATAAATAAAATGTTTAGGGAAAAAAGAGAATGATGGAATGGAAGATAAAGTTATTCACAGAGAGCATAAGATCTTAGAAGTGACAAAAGGACACCAGACTCAGAACACAGCTGGAGATATTAATTTTGGAGGAGAATGTAAAGTAACACTTATTCATAGAAAGGAAGCAAAAAGACAAAGGGAGAAGGTGATCAGTGGAGCAGATGGAACTTGAGGGCCTTCTCTCTGGATAACGTCTGCTTTCTTTGACACCTGTATTAGTTGGGGACAGCACAAGTGCAGTAGTCCTTCTCCAGACTAGAAATTCCTGAAAGCATCATTTAATAACACTCAGTGCTTATGGAGAGAAAGAGTAAATATTCAGTGTTCTAGTTATGGCTATGGTGTGATTTCCTCCTTCAGGGCTCTGCCTCCATGAAGAGCTACAGAGTGTCTATTCTCAACTGGAACAACATCGCTCCCCAAAGGGACAATGATAATTTTTTTTAGGGGGAAAGATGGTAGGTGAAAAAGAACTTACTGTTTTGCATGAAATACAGATTTAACCAAATTCACAAAGAGATACAATAATTCTGTTGTATTTAATTTATATGGGATGGATTAATAACACAAATTGTCAAGAAGGCTCCTTAAGGAGAGAGATAGGGAAAAAAAAAAATGAATGAAAAGAGAAAGGGCTGTAGAGAAAATTGCTAGTTGGTTTCATTTTTCTGGCCGAAAGCAAGAGAGTAAGGAAATATTTGTTGTTGCTGATGCAATGGAAGTGGTAAGTCATAGGTTCTGAGCTGGGTAGAGAGGGAAGTAAAACCAGAAGAGAGCTCAATGATGAGACTAATAAAGAAAGGAAAAAAAACAAACATTACAACACATGGCTGGTGCTTGGGCTGCTTGGAAGCACTAGAATTATAAGAGATAGACCAACACTGGACTTGCTAGAGGATGGGGTTGTTGAGCTGAGGAAAGGTTTGAGAGTGTGGCTGCAGAGATGGGTGGTCATGGTGGACACCAGGCCACAGCCGTGTGCAAGGGAGTCACAAAGAAGCTCTGAGACCATGTGTGTTCATGCAACTAACCCCCGGGGAGTGAGACCTGAGGCCATTTGTGCCAATGTGGCCTAGCTGTGTGTTTCAGAAAACTGTTTCCAAGAAGATAAGCTATCTACCAATATATAGCTTCACTATGTATTTCAGAAAATTCCTACAAACTCATTTTTCTGAGTAAATAATTTCCACCTCAAGCCAAAGAGCTCTCATTTCATGGTAACAGATTGTTCAGTTTACTCGGGCAAAAAGCTCACTTATCAAACAACAGTATATTTATAAAGACTTACCTTACAGTCCTCATCTTGTCTGTCAACCCTAACATATGTTGTCATGAAGTTTGCCCAATCCCAATCATGTCTCTGCAAAGAGAAACCCATCTTAAATCCCCTAAGTCCAGGAATGAAAACCCAATAATCTTCTCTGCTCACCCCTGCCTTAGAGGAAATTATTAAGACTCTGCCAAGGGCCATTCTCGTTATCACACTAACCCTGATAAACTTAATTTTGCCTAATTCACAGGGTTTTTGTGTGGACTTGAGAATTGACACATATTTGTAATGTCATCCATGTGGAGGGTTGGAACCTGAAAATTTGATGATCAATTCAAAATGTTAACCAATATCAGTTAATAGTTGAATAAATACATATTTCAATAAAGTTTAATGACATTCAGCAAGATGGGGGAAGTTTTATCCATATGAACTTTTATTAGAAATAAAACTACATTTTTGGGGAAAATACAGTAAGAGTAAATGGGATTGATAGGGTTACCCGAAAAGGTCCAGTTATGGATAGAAATGTTCTGTATACTATGAAAGAAACAATAGCTATTTATCCAGGAACAGGACAGGGGAAGATGATGTCACATGGAGCAAGGCCAGGCATTCTGCCAGATGACTTCTTCCTTAGTTCCATAAAACACAGAAATTTATGACATAGTGAAATGTTTGGAAGCATTTCTTTTTAACAAATAACTAAAAGTGTTAGTCTCATTCTGGAATCAAAACAGTATGTACAGATATGGGATGAGTAGAAGCATAGGAACAGAAACATGAGCAATGAGCATGGCCCACGAACTCAAAGATTTTCTAGGAAAAACTACTGGCGTTCACCTGGTGCAGGAGTTGTCTGTGTGCCCAACAGACAAGAGAAAGACATTCATCCAGGAACATCAGCATGATACTTGAATACACCACTATTATACTCAACACTCTTAATGTGTATGATTGTGTGTGTGCGGCTGTGCATGCGTGATTGTGTGTGTGTGTGTGTCATTGAGTCTCATTGTGCATATACACACAAGCTGTACAGATGGCTTGAGCCCATCATGAACTCATTCTAGTGCAATGTTCACCCAGGCACAGTCCCCATGATGGCCTTAACAGCAGAATGGAATCTAGAACAGTTACCTGGGTGTATCAGTCAGTTTGGGATGCCATACAAAATACCACAGCTTAGACAACATAAACTTATTTCTCACAGTTCCAGAGTGGAAGTCAAGACCAAGGTGCCAACATGTGTGATCTCTCTTGAGGCCTCTCTCCTAGGCTTGCAGAAAGCTACCTTCCCTCTGTGTCCCCATGTGGCCTCTCCGTCTTTCTCTTCCTTGTGTGCACACATCCTTGGTGTGTCTCTCTCTTCTTATAAGGGCACCAGTCCTATTATTTTAGAGCCCCATTATTATGACCTCATTTAACCTCAGTGAGGCCCTCCTTAAGGGTCTAATTGCCAAATACATTTTCACCAGGGGTTAGGACTTCAACATAGGACTTTGGGGCGACACAGTTCAGCCCATAACAACCAGCTTGGCACTAAACAGTTTAAGAGAGAAACTAACCATTGTTCTGCAGCTCTGCATCTTGCCTTTTACAAAGCACAGCTGTTCTGCCCGCCCACATCTCAGATGATCCAAGTCCACATCAGCCTCACCTGCAGCCCTGGTCCAGGTGTGCTGGCCAACTTCCTGTTATGTCCCTTCCTGTTTAAAAGCAGTTCATCTTTCATACATAATGATGGCTTAACAGAGGAAAGTGGCAGTGTCCTCCTAACCAGCCTCTTCAGTGGTGCAATGACCCATCCTTTGATAAACCAAAGGCCCGGCATTGCGGGCACAGACGCATCTATTCTCTGAGTCAAGGGCACAGTGATGATCCAGATCTGCCCATGGCCAAGTGCAGTGCCCAACGTGGCAGGCTGAGGCCATGCAGCCACGGTCAGCCAGCTTGCAGGGCACAGCCCACCAGGACACTCTATGTGTCCAGTATCTCTCCTGGGCCAGGACCCCTTCACTCACCCCAAGAGCCTCTTTGCCCCTGGGGGTTCTACCTCCTTTCTAGTCCTCAACATTCCTGGTCTATGCACCAGGGCATGGTTTTAGGAAGTCGGTTGGTATTACCACTTCTGAGGTTTTAAGCTTGATCCAGTTGTGGAAGATAAAAGAATCAGGCAGAAGATACTGACATGACAGCTTCATGAGTGATTGAGTCACTAGAGATCGGGGTTTGGGTGTGTGGCCGATATTGTCCCACTGTCATCAATCACAGAACTAGGCAGAAATATCAAGCCCGTGGCAGGATGTCTGCTCACAGCTCAGGACGGTTACTCCCACACTTACTCCATGATGAAGGACAGATGTGAGACAGTATGTGCCTTGATCTCTAAGGAAAGAGAAGGGGAAGGAGCTTGACCTGCAGCCCATTTTTTTTCCTAAGCTCAGTTAGGAAATGGGTTAAGTCACACCTGGTCCAACTGGCAGGAGAGGCCCAGGAAAGACCAGTAGAATTTGGAGTTTCTGATATCTGTCCTCTGAACACAGGAAGCCTGGGAAAAAGAGTCCCTCCTCTACTGGGAGAAGGACATCAGAACACGGACGGAATAAGCAAAGACCTGGGACATGGCCCACTTAATGACATCATTATGCAAGAATTTCAAAGTGACCATCAGATGAGTGCACATGCAGTCCTGTGAATATTAAGACTCATAGTGTAGTGACACTCAGTCAACATCTGTCTGTACAAAGTGTCCCTCTTCAAGCACTCTTTGGAATTCCCATGAGTGCACATATCTATTCATGACTGTCTTATAGGATCCTTGTAATTTAAGTCTTTCCCTCCACCATCTGAAATGGTGGGGCTCAATGTCTTTCACGCCTCATTCTGATGGGGCTGAAACACTCCTGTTGGGAGATCTGTGCCATCTGGTGCTGCTCAGCCACACTCATCTGCAGGGCAGGTGTGTGTGTGTGTGTGTGTGCAACATGGTGATTTGGATTATGGTCCCACAACATCATCTTGTGTGACCCCTACATGTTCACCTGTGGTGATAAAGGTCTTTAGTTTCAAAAATCATGCATGCACCTCGATAGGCACACACACATCTCCAAAGCACCTGCTCAGGTTGACTTTCACTGCCAGCACAGTACTAGTCAGTACTCAGTGCACTGAGGTCAAGAGGGGGAAATCCCCCCGACCCTCCTCTGATAACCCCACCGAATGGTATGTCTTGGTTCCTTCCCCCATTTACCCCTGGGTTCCAGTTCACACCTCACAAAACCTGTTCCTCCAAACATCTTCCAGCTCTCTTTTTCTTGGCTTCATTCCTCCAAACAAAGGTGTCATGCCACCTTTCTCTAGAGGACAACGCGGTCCTCTAGAGAAACAACCAGTAGGATGTGTGTATATCTATCATTTATCTAGCTAGCCATTTATCTATCTGTCTGTCTATTTATCTATCTATCATCTATCTATCAACAATCTATGGAGAGAGAGAGAAAAATGATAGATTAACTTGGTTGCAGAGAATCCATAAGCCGTGGGCAGGCCAGCAGGTTGAAGACCCAGGGAAGAGTTAATGCTGCATTTAAATCTGAAGGGCATCTGCAGGCAGAATTCCTTCTTCCTGAGGGGACCTTACTCTCTGTCTATTAAGGTCTTCATCTATTGGATGAGGCCCACCCACATTATGGAGCATAATCTGCTTTACTCGAAGCTTATTGACTTAAATGTTCATCTCAACTGAAAAACAACAACAACAGCAACAAACTAAAACAAAACATTTTCACATCATCTAGGACAATGTTTGACCAAATATCTGGGTACCTTGGCTCAGCCACGCTGACATAAAATTAACCACCACCTGTGAGATGAGATGAATGTGGACACTCACACAGAGGGTCTACAGCTCAAGGGAAGCACCGTCTTGGATTTGCCCAATTATATGAGAGATTTTTAATGGGACAATCTCTAATGCACATTATTGTTTTAATAGTCTATGTTTTTAGAACAATTTGTTCCTCACCCATGTAGGAAATTTATTGCAAAAACATCTTGTGTGTTTTTCCTCTTATGTCCTGTGTTATCCTCATCCAGTGTATGTGAGGGTGAGCTGATGATCTCAGCTCTGGGTTTTCATGCTGTCTGTGCTGCTCACTACCTGGGCTACTAATGGCCAGGTGCCTCTTCCCCCATGTCTCAGTTTCCTCCTTGTGAACAGAGGCTCTGTTGGGCTCTGCCTCCTAGGGTGGTTGGGCGACAGTAAAAGCCATCTGCTGGGATCCCTGTGGTCATTCGCCATCTGCCTTCCTACTGCCTGGGGATGGAACTCAGGTCAGAAAGGTTCACATCATCCTTAGCATCCTCAGCCAACTGTTGTTCCTTGGACATCTGCATGCTGATCCAGCGAGAGGAGTTTTCTTGGGTTTTAACAGTTCCTCTTCTTTCATCCCCAGAACAATTCAGAACCAGGTCACCAACACACTCGGCCTATTTCCCCGTTCATCAAGTTCACTTTCAATTATAGTAATTTCCTGACAGTTTGAAAGCTAACTACCAAACGAGAAAGTAGTCTTGGAATTTATGAGAAGTAAGAGTTGTATCTGTTTGGGAAAATGTGATGATTTATGAATGCAGAGCTGTTCAGAGGACATAAGCCATAATTTCCTAAAAAACAAAACAAAACAAAACAAAACAAAACAAAACAAAACAAAACAAAACAACAAAAAAAGCCCTGATAACACTGCCGATTACCCGGATAGAGTGATCTCCTTTTCATCACGAGCAAGTTCCTTGTTGTTGAACTGGATTAGTGGAAGGTCATTTCAGGGCCCCATGGGAGAAGGGGAGATAAGGGAGATGCACTCAGTGATCCGGAGTTTCTATGCGCTCATCGTGTTTGTTCCATTCCCATTAGTCATCAAAGGAGCCGTACCCATAGACAGATTCCCTTGTAATGATGCTCCACAATTAACCCTGGCAGCCACTCAATCTGGGTGACAAACGGCCATTGCGGTGCCTCTCAGTTCCTGTCCTTGTCATTTGTTACCTTTGTTTAGGAAGAGGCAACCAAGATAAGGTGAGAGCTGACACAGGACAGGTGCTGGGCATGGGGCTGTGCAATTCAGAGTTCACGCAGCATCTCTACCCATGGGTATGGGTGTGAAGGCAGGTGTGTTCTCACCTGGGCACCTGCCATGTTCCCCAAGGACACCTGGGCACTGAGGTCAAGAGGGGGAAATACCCCAACCCTCCTCCGATAACCCCACCGAATGGTATGTCTTGGTTCCTTCCCCCATTTACCCCTGGGTTCCCGTTCACACCTCACAAAACCTGTTCCTCCAAACATCTTCCAGCTCTCTTTTTCTTGGCCTCATTCCTCCAAACAAAGGTGTCATGCCAAGAGAGAAAAATGATGCTCCATCGTTCTTCTTTTGCGCAGGACTGGCTTTACATCCGTGAGCTGGTCTGGCAACTCTGCTAGGTTTGTTACCTAGTGTCCATGCCATTTTTCTCCCCTCCTGTTGGCCCTTTCCTCCTTCCTGAGTTCCATAGGGTCTGGCCTGTTAAGCTGTGCCCAGGAAGGAAGCCAGGCAGGACCCCGGGATCTGCACAGGCTTTGCGACCCCTGGAGTCCTGTGCAACAGCTGAAGGAATTGAACAAGAGCGAGTCACCTCCTGCAAGGTTCTCCAACAGACCTGAGATTGGGAGATATTGGATGCTCCTCCTTAATCATCATGGGCCCAGGACGCACATCTGTTTTTATCACCAATTTGTAACTCCTGGGCACATTTATTGTTCTGAATTTAATAAGCTGCCTGAAATACCCAAGTAGAAAGTGGGTGGAAAAAGGCAAAAGTGATAGACCAGAAAAAGTGGAGGCAGTCGCTTCACTGTTCTGAAGGGTCAACTGGATCGTTGTAGGGACAGGGTGCTATCTTAATGTGATGTGAAGGAGTGGCTAGATGGAGAGGTGGACTTAAATTCTGTTCTAATTCAAATTCTATCTTTAAGTTACTGCAACTCCTTTAAATCCACTGGGGCCGTGGTCTCTCCAGATTGGAAATGGCCATAGATCAATACCAGTGGGGATGATGTAGAACCTTCCGCTGCGATGGTGTCTTGAACCTCAGTGCAGAGCAGAGGGGACGACAAGATGGCAGTGCTCCCAGCAAGGCCCCAGCCTTCTGGAAGGCCCCAAGATCATCACTCCACATGGCCACCTTTGGCCAAGTGTTGCATCTATAGAGTGGGGATACACAGCTGCCTAGGAAGCTTGGTCGGGAGTCATGCTCATATCTCATTTATTGATCTTCAACAGGACAACTCCAGAATGTCACTGAGTGACCAGGCGTAAAACATGGCTCTTTGTGGGAGCAGACAGGTTCATGTAAAGACAGAATCAGCTTAGTCATGGAGAGCCAGCAAGAACTAGGCACATTTACAAAGGAGTCTGGTTTTCAGACTATAGACATCAAGGTTTCAGGTTTTTCATGACTTTATCACTATTGTGTTTATGGCTCTGTTAGCATCTGTACTCAGCTTTATCTCTTAGCTGCCAAAGACCAGTGATCAACACAGAGCAGTTGGAGTAAGCCCAGAATGCACTTGGCCATGATACCACACATGGGCAGCCTCTTCCGTGGTAAGTTCTTCCACGCAGGCTTCTATAAGTCGGTGGACAGAGTAAAGGGACGCCGTCAAGACCATGAGTTCTTTCATGGTGACCATGTCCATTGTACCTTCAACAAAATTCATCTGTTCCTTTCTAGGCATCCTGCCTTCAGGTGACTGCACCACACTTCCCTCGTGCTTCCCGTGGGTAAACCATCTTACCTGGTGCACATAAGGCCCAGAACACAGACAGCGAAGGCGGACCAACCTCTGCCACACATCCTCTGGCTGCACATCAAGACTGAACCAGACACAAGGTTGATTCTCTGCCCCACCCCCCATAATAAACACCACTATACAGTAACCATCACTGTAAAGAGTGTAAAGTACCTCTGAAACAAATAATCCATTATATGTTAAAAAAAAAAAAAGAAGATAGCAGGAGGGAAAGAATGAAGGGGGGAAATTGGAGGGGAAGATGAACCATGAGAGACGATGGACTCTGAAAAACAAACTGAGGGTTCTAGAGGGGAGGGGGGCCTGGTGATCGGTATTAAGGAGGGCATGTTCTGCATGGAGCACTGGGTGTTATATGCAAACAATGAATCATGGAACACTACATCTAAAACTAACGATGTAATGTATGGTGATTAATATAACATAAAAATAAAAAAATTTTAAAAAGAGTGTAAAGATATATATATATTTTTTAAAGATTTTATTTATTTATTTGAGAGAGAGAGAATGAGAGAGAGAGAACACATGAGAGGGGATAGGGTCAGAGGACGAAGCAGACTCCCTGCCGAGCAGGGAGCCCGATGCGGGACTCGATCCAGGGACTCCAGGATCATGACCTCAGCTGAAGGCAGTCGCCTAACCAACTGAGCCACCCAGGCGCCCCTGTAAAGATATTTTTAAAGGAAAATTGCTAGATGTAAATTTCCCAAGTTTGGAAGACATGATTTTAGGAAAAACAGAGTTGTAATTTTCCCTAGAAAATAAAAGAACGAATACTCCACATCCTTTGTAAAATAACTATTAGCTTTTAGAGAAGACCCCAGCCTTTACTCACTTACACATGCAAATATCACAGTGTCTACTAATTAAAAAAAAACAACAAACAGACTGCAAAACAAAACATCATCCAAGTCTGCAGAGCCATTATACTTTCCCGTGTGTGCCTTGGGTCTGGCTCAGATGGGGCCACAGCTTCTGTTGTAATGGGAAAGTCACCTAGAATTACTGTCCCATTTATGTCCTACTCTCTTTTGTGGCTGAGTCACAGGCACTGTTTGGTGCTTATGCGTAGGGTCTGACTGACATCAGAAATGAGCTGCCAAGGCAAGAGTTTGTTTTAACAAAGATGGGATTGAGAAGACGTTAGTCCCTTGCTTCAGTTCCTAGTGTCAAAGAAATTTGCTCTATTTTGATATTTGCCTTTGTTCCCTTCATTGGGGAATTAGGCTCTATGATAAACAGACATTACAACTTCTTTCGGAAGTGAGTGGCGGTGGCCTTGATGAATGCCCCTGGCTCGCTCTAAGCCGCCAGTCTGTAACTGCTGCCACCAGGCACAACGTAAACCCACCTGCCTTCAGCCCTCCTTTTGGACAATGTGCCGTCTTCGGAATCCTCCTGCTAACCCTTGAGCTGATTTTCACGACTCCCTCGCCATGTCCCAAGGCTAGCTCTCTCGGCACTAAACCCTCCATCGTGTAAAACCTAGTTGCTTGGGCAACACTTTGCTCCTCCAGCGTGAGCTATGCCACACATGCCCTTCCTTCTTCAGGTGGCTTGGAGAGGTAATCACTTCATTTACTTGGAGCCAAATCCAAGGTAGCTAGCTTCCTTTCTACAGGAAAAGGGAAGATGGAATGTAATTTTAAATCTTTGTGGATTAAAATGATCCAGGCCACCAGAGACAGTTAAAACGGCATTCTCAAATTGTGAGTCACAAATTTGTCTAGCTTCCGTTTTACCTGGAATGAAATTATGCTGCCCTCTCTCCACCCTTTGGAACAAGGTGTTCTGCAGGCAAGAAAGGAATTTTTCCTTGTTCGGGTCTCGGGGAAGATACATTTGCCAGCTGCTGAGTGACTGTTCAGAAGCCATGTCTTCAGCTCACTTACAAAAGCATGACGTCTGCCCTGCACGTCAGACCAAACACGCCTCTGAATGAAACATTCATGAACAAGCTACTGTTTCCGGTGACAACAGGCAAACTTGTAGTGGACGTGGGGGTAACTTAAATCCTCAGTAAAATTCGGTCTCATTTGCTATAATAGGATGGGCAAAAAATCGCCTCTTCTCACGTCTATAAACCCTGAATCAGAAGCTATCTCACTGGAGTGTGAATTAGGAGCTGGGGGACAAGCAGAAAGCACAAAATCATTTCACACTGATTCACTGATGTCATCTCATGCTCATTTGCTCTGGTGCCAGGAGGTCATATTTGAATTATTTAAACCAAATAGAACAACATAAACTCTGAATTGGCCGTGAACTTGCAACAGTAGCATCTGTGTTTAAGTAACTGCTCTAGCTCAGTTCATCAGTTTGATGATGTATAAACCTAAAATGTAGGTTGCACTGGGCAGGCATCTTCCAAGTACAAAAGGAGGTGATCAGAGAGATAATTATAGGTTCCTATACTTTCAAACCCACACTCCAGGGGCTCTGCTCCATAATTTTATAATTTTGTAATGGATGGAACCATCACCAAAATTGTTTTAAAGCAAGGGGATTGAGAATCCCTGTTGAACTCATGTCAGACACAGCAGCATCTCATGATGTTTTAGGGCGTTCAGATTGCTTTCTGGTTCAGTGGGCGTCTTAGCAACTTGCGGGTACTGCCAGTTTAATGGTGGCTTGAACTTGAACCACAGTGTAATGGTGGCTTGAACGTGCGTAGTTAAAAACCCCAGGATTGCTCCTGAAAGTATAGAACTCCCATAGGGCCCCAAAATGTGACAGTCAGTCCACCTGCAGCCGTTCATCTACCTTTGGTTAGTCCTTAAAACGGGGACCTGAGGGAGGGGACAAGGAGAGCGGGGCGGCGGCGCGGGCTCGCACGTTCATCTGTCGAGAAAGGAGAGGCAGGTCTTCACTATGATGTTCAAGAAAACTCATCTCAGCTCCATCTTTTATTCAGTTTTGTCTTTTCATGTTTCATGTGAAACTGTTTCCATCCGCATTCTTTTATTTAAAGATTTATTTTGCACGGAGCCCTGGGTGTTATACACAAACAATGAATCATGGAACACTACATCAAAAACTAATGATGTAATGTATGGTGATTAACATAACATAATAAAAAATATTTATTTATGTATTTATTTGTGTTGGGGTGAAACGGGAGAGGGAGAGAGAGAGAGAATCTCAAACACACTCCACCCCGAGAGCAGAGTTCAACACAGGGCTTGAACCTAGGACCCTGAGATCATGACCTGAGCCCAAATCAAGAGTCGAAAGCTTAACAGACTGAGTCACCCAGGCGCCCCATCTACATTCTTACTCAAATTGAAATGTTATTATATTTCACACACTTCCTATTTATTTGCATATGTACATTCTTGTACTCTTTGTCACTGTATCTATAAATACTCTCGAATAGTGCCATAGACTAGGGTCTCCCTCTCTCAGAAGCACAGCTTCTCAATGGTACTTCACTGCCTCCTTGGATTTGCATTATAAATGAGTTATTGCAGGTTCAGCTAGGCTGAACTTCACTTTCCTGTAGCTTGGGAGATTTTGATGCTATTATTCCTCAAACACTTTTTAAAATGAGCACATTTATTATATTGGGTATTTTGGTAAAATAAAGCTGTTTCTTGAATTCAAGAGGTTTGCTCAGATCCAAGGACACTTTTCTGAGCCTGAATCCCCTGATCTCTCTATAGTATTTAACACTCTTTTGGTCACCCATCCCTCCCTAAGCTTTCTCTTGTCTTGCCTATAGTTACCTCCGAGTCTAAACCCAACCTTCCTGACCCCCAGCTCAGACATCCTTCTCCAGAGCACTTAGTCCTGAGGCATCCACATGGAAGTCTCAGCCATGCATGCAGTCATCCCAGAAGAGTAACCAAGAAGACAATCATTTGTCTGATGCTGCCTGACCTATCTGAACCAGCTCTATCTCTGTTGGATGAAGATGAGCATTCCCGAATGTCTCCCTGAGGCTCCATAGGGTTCTTCGGGATCGACATGGAGCAACCTGGAAGCGAGTCTCTTCTGATGTCAGCTCTGATGTGTAAAAGACCTTGGAAGTCATCGCTCCTGTCCTTGCAAGAAAAGAAACTGCAAATCTTAGTTCCATCAAAGAACGGAGGTCGCAGAGTGAATTGCCCTCTAGAAATCTGAAGAGACAGATGGATAGAGAATGACAGCCAAGATCAGCTCACCTGGGGGAAAAAATGAAGAATTTCAAGATGGTGAGAGCAGAGCATTGAGCCAAGAGCAGGACCCCTCTGAGTGAAGGGCACATGACGGAAGCAGGCTCTGCCTACTGCTCAGCGAGCCCTTCAGTGCTATTTGTGTTACTAGAAATAGTAACAGCAACAGCAGTAATAGTACTCCTACCGCTAGGTCTAGTATTAGTACTACGAGGAATACCACTACCAGTAGGGTTAGGTTCCGTCTTAGAGGTCACTACTACGACCAGTAAAATCTAATCACATCTCAAAGAGAAATCTGAAAATATGCTTACAATCTGATTTCCCCCTTGGCCCCTATAGACACTCCCAATGCCCCTACATTGGTAAGTAATCGATTTTTTTTTAAATATGGAAATGCTTCACGAGTTTGCATGTCGCCCTTGCAAGGGGCCATGCTAATCTTCTCTGTATCATTCCAGTTGTAGTGCACATGCTGCCAAAGGTGCAGGATTGTTGAGGGAACTGGGTAAATACCTCTGAACATTTTGTTCTCTCCGGCCCCAGCACTCTCATGGTATCTAACCCGGACACTTGCAAATTGACTTATAATCTGCTGTTCTCCTCCAGGCCAACCTGTTCTTTTCATCCTTCATGAAGTCTTCCCAGATGGATCATTACAAAATGCAACCTCATGGTCTCATGCTTGATGAGAGCTGTCCGAGGCATAAAGCAGAACCTCCTCCTCCCACACTGAGACTCCAGTCCTCTCTCTGCCTGCCTTTGGACCCATCCTCAGCTCTCCCTAATCCTCCTTTCAAAATACCTGTTCCCAAATAATTACAAAATTGTTTGTAGTTCCTGATAATTATCTCACAAAAATCTGTACGTACACAAATCTTCCTCCCCACTGAATTGTTTTGTGCATTGCCCCTTGTCCTTTATGACCTCATTCTTGTGTTTTTCCTTAAGAACTCTAACCCACTTTTCTCTGGGCAGAGTAAGGCATTTTCTTGTTTTTGCTGGACATCTCATGTTCCTATCTCCCTAGACCTGTAGCTTCATTGCAGTCATGACGTGTTTTCAGATTGTCTCCCTTCCCCACCCATGTGCCCTCCAGATGGTGTGCCCACCCACGTGTACCTCAATGACTAGAGCATATTCTAATTGCGTTCTATGCAAAGTGCATAGTGGGTGCTTCCTATGACCGCTTGAGGTCTGTAGGGAGAATGCATGAAGGAGTCAGTGACTAGGAGAATCAAAAGGATATATAATCACTTTCAAATTGAGAAAGGAAAAAAGTAGGAGTTCTCAAAAGTCATTAAAGAAGAAAAACATTCTTTCATAAAGATGACTTAAAAAGAAAATCCTCAGGCCCTTCTTATCTATGAAAGTTCCTTAGTCTTCCCTATCATTTCATGACATTGATTTTTTGAAGAGTGCTGGTTGAGTATTTTGTAGAATGATTCTCTATTTGCATTTATCAGAGTTGTGCGCCCCAACCCCCAATTCAGATGTTGAAGACCTAACTTTCACACCTTAGGATATGACTGTATTTGAAGACAGAACATATGAAGAGGTAATTAGGTAAAATGCAGTGTTTAGAGAGGACCTTAATCCAATACGACTGATGTTTTTCTAAGAAGAGTTCAGGACATAGACACACACCATAGGGATGCTGACGTGAGAACAGAGAGAGTAGACAGCCATCTACAGCAAAGGAGAGGGGTCTCAGAAGAAACCAGCCCTGCTCACTGGTTCTTGGCATAAATCAGTCTATGGCATTGGTTCCAGCAGTCCTAGCAAATTAATATACTAAAGTTTTATTTATTTATTATTATTAATTTTTTTTACAATTAGCTTAATTATGTGGATTTGGGGGAAGAATATCACAGAGGTGATGTGTCCTTCTCCTTGCAACATATTAACCTTCACCACATGGTCAGGGTGGAGACTTCCAGATTTGTCCACTGAAAAGTTACTATTTTCCTTTTTCCATTTTCTACAGTCAAAAGCAAGTTATAATTCAGCCCACACGTAAGAGAAATAAGCTCCACCTCCCAGAAGGAGAAGTATCAGAAGGAGAAGTATCAGCTAACTTGAGGACATGTGCTAGAACCACAGCAATTAATAAACGTGTCAGAAGAGATACTTTAGAAGATGCAAATACCCTTTTCTCCTTCAAATTCCTTCCACTAATTTTTGCATTCATCAGGGAATCTTGTCTGCAGTAATTATTACTGTGATGACTCAACAGTGACTTCGTATTTCCCTCATTTTTTTTTTTTTTTGATGTTTATTAATTGGGATTTCTCTTTGAGGACTATTTCTCTCTTCTCCTTTATTTATTATTGTAATCATTTAGTATATCAGAATAGATTTTTGGATATTACTTTTATTCTTGGGTAATAATGCAATACAACGGTTATTTATCTTGCTGTTCAACTTGTTCCATCTTTGGCCATTTGGAAAACTTTTAGGTTAGCTCCTGAACCATTCAAACATTTTCCCCTTCCCCCCACTCACATTTTACTCTAGTCTCAGCTTCTATTTATTCTTGACTCAGCCCTGGAAGCAGCCATTTTTTTTCAAGGACTCTTGATTCTTTTTATTGGAGAATGGTATTTAGAAAACAAGATCTGAGTGTTAAGTGTGCTTGCTGCTATTGGGTGTCAGTGATTCCATACCTTCTCAATGTACATCATGACACAGACACAGGCAGATGGAGAGATACACACACACTTACGCACATATGCACACACACACACGTGTAATTATCTCTGCATCTGTCCATTTGTATGCATATAAATATAAACCTAAACATGAGTTCACACTGAGGTCTCCAAGCACAAACCACCAAGGAGATTTAACTTTCCAATTTGGAACAATTCGGTTTTGCTAGCAGTTTTTCTTTGAAATAAGACATGTGCACACCTAGCATATGAGTGTAGAGCGAGCAAATTAAATTATATTTTCATTTATCCAAGAGTTTGTTGGAACACGGGCCAATGCAGTTTGGGAGCTATGTACATTGAGTATAGACGGATTTATAGTTCTTGGATTCCTCAAGTAACTTGCTCAATGCTGCCTTTTATTGGTGGAGAATTCACCACCCTAGTAACACCTATAAAAACCCATTTGCTCTTGAGATTGACGCTAGTTAATCTGAGGGTTCCCCTCTTGTCTTTCCTTCCTGACCCCGTGTTTAGTAAATGCTAAAAGTGCATACAAATGTATGCAAATAAATCTTATTTGGGGAGAAATCAGTTGTATGGGTCTCTGGTGCCCGACCGCTTATGGAATCCACTAACAGTCTGGTGAGTGTTTTGTATTATACTGTCCTTGGAGACTGTACGCATGACTTACTTTGTATATAGTTATTCTGAGAAGAACGAGCACACTTCTCTGTTTAACGCTAGTGGTCAGAGAGCAGAGGAGACTGTGACTGTATATCTTCAGGAGGGCTGGGAGTCTGAAGTCACAGGGCTGTTTAACATGAGGTGCGTGGGACCTGGAGGTGGGGAATGCGGATTTTGTCTTCCACCTTAACTCTTTGTGTGCTGAATGTGAGCTGCCATACCCTCTCAGAGCTTCTGCTTGCTCCCCTCTGCAGTGAATGGTTTGCCACACAGGTCCCTCGGGCATGCGGGTCTCTACAGTCCCAGGGTTCAGTGGATGCCAAGGAAGGAGCGGAGTCTGCCTATGCCCCGCTCCTGGCTCAGCTCCTTCAGCTTTGCTCACACCGGGACGATTTGACTTTTCAGTTCTGTCATTACAAAGACCATGCAGATGATGGATTTCGCTTGTTCGCCTGCTGTGTTGAAAAAAGAGATCCATGCGATGAGGTCGTCCCTCAGTTTCCGGATTCTGCCTTATTCTGGGTACTTTAAACATTGTCAGAAACCACTTAGGGGACTTTCACTCCAGATGCCTCCTCTGTGGGAGTAAATATTTGTCAAATGCCACCTTTCCCTCCTTTTGCCTCACAGGAACAGGGGTGCTATCAGTTTGCTGGTTCTCTTTGTGGGCGTCATTCTTGTCCAATTGCTCTGTAACATCTGACATTTCTCTCCTTCCCTCTCTGTCTGCCGCTCTTTTATAAAGGATTGAGTTGTGTTTTATCCTCTATCTAATCCTTTCAAAATACTGTGTACCTTTCTAAATGATGGCAACCCCCTGACAAGGCAAGGGAGATGAGAAAGCTGGGAACCACATCAGAAGGGTCTGCTAAATCTGTTGTGACAACAGGGAAGGATGCTAGGACTTGCTTCTTCTCGGTCTGAAAGCACCTTTGTTATGTTTCTGAGGAGAGGAACAGAGGGCGGGGGGCCTGGTGGTGTTTCGTGTCCCTCTGCCTGTCAATCTCATCGGCATTGAAGGAAAAATAAAAGATGAAGGGAAAATAGGAGCACCGTCTAAACGAACGACATAAATAAAGGAAGCATGTGCATAGCGTAAGTACCACTGGGCGCTCTCTGCTGCACGCAGAGACCATTCCAGCCTGAGAGATGACCAGAGAGATGCCTGCAGGGAGGTAGCAAGCTCACCAACACTGGGTTCCTGGCTTCCATCTTGGCTGGAGAGTTCTTCTCGTACTGAATGTATTTTAAAGAAAAGATGTACTCAGGGATATTTTTTCCCTTGCTTGCTTGGTAAGGTGCTCATTTGCATCAGGTTGTCAAGAGTTATGACATTTAATGTTATTAATGTCACTTCCATTATTCCGCTGAATCTCAGCTGCCTTCACCTACAAAATGTAAATGTTTCTGACTACATGACCATAACTAGAGACCCCAAGGAACGGGAAAAAGAAACACAGGTCTCCGTGCTGTGCGTAGGCCAACGGGCTGGCTCCAGTGTCATTCATGGCCACGGATTTGGAAATATATTCATTCAGTGTCAGAAGTATGACACACTCATTCATGTGTGCAAACGAACACACGCACACACACACACATACACCCACACGCATACACACATAGTTGTTTTTGTTCTAGAAATCCAGTGCAATTCAATGAACACTCAGAGCCAACCCTTTTAGAAGCAAATTGTGTCAGAACTGTAAAAAGGTAGAATGTACTTCGATTAATAAATAGTGGGGCAAAGAGGATCAGGCATCGGAAGAGAAGGAGGGAAGATCTTGGAGGCAGAAGGACCTGTAATTTCTAGAGGTTAATGCAGTGAGAAGTATTGAATTATTAAATACTAAAATGACAATTATATGATCCATAGAACAAAATGCGTTTATTGACATAGAATAATTTGGTGATACAATCAAATCTTTAAAAAAGGATGGTTTACTCTAATTTGGGAAATACAAGTGATAACTTTTGATATCATCATTTTTCATATTTGAATCATCTCAATTTTCAGACAAGCCCCAAAATAAGATTCAGGTAATACTGAGTCTTTTATAGTTGTACTTAATTAGACATAAAAAAATAATTAGACCTGAATTCAGTCTGGACCAAAAATACTTTTTAAATGTAATTTTTCTTTTATGATGAAAAATGTTGCATTATAAGAAAAGGCAGAAGGCTAATGCAATAATCACCTAGCTCCAACAATTAACATTTTACCATATTAAAAAAAAAAAAAGTAGTTTTACTTTTCTTTCTCTGTCTCTGTTAGTTTATGCCTTTATCTTGATAGGTAAATAGGTAGATTGATAGATAATGTTTTTCTAAACCACACATACCCATGTACATAACCAAAATACCACTATCATAGCAGTTAAAATCAAAGTGAGTCCCTAAAATCAAGTCTATCCCAGACAGTGTGAACATTTTTTTTCTACGTTTTTCAAAATATTTTAGAACTGGTTTTATCAAACTCAGATTTCCAAGTCTGTGCATTCATTACTTTGGTGTGCCACCTTTGTCTTTTTGTGACTCAGAAAAGCCCCTTTCTCCCCAAAGCCTTTACATTTCTTTTTTCATGACACTGACTTTTTGAAGAGAATAAAGCAGGAGTATTTTCATGCCCCACATTCTAGATTTGTCCTATTGTTTTCTCATGGGGTCATTTCACTTGTTTCTCTAGCTCTTACAATTCCCTGTAAAGTGGAAATTAGGTTAGGTCTACATTCCTGGGTATTATTTTTAGCAGGAACACTTCATGTGTCACGTTCCGTTATTTGACATTTCAGCCCATCAGGAAGTGCCTCATGTCAGGCTACTGTGTTATTAGTGATGCTAAATTTAATCCCTTGGTTAAGGTGGTGACAACCCCTCATCTGAGGTATTTAGTATCCATTGATGATGCTTGCTTGCATCAATAATTTGACTGGGGGTGGGGTTGCAAAATGACTGTTAATGATGTGATTGTTTTTTATTTATTAATTGATATTTTTATGTAAAAAGCAGCTTTACTTCATCAACTAGGATTATCTACATTTACACCTAACATTTTTGAGGAAGGAATGAACCCCTCCATTTCATTTTTATTCATCATAAGATTCAGTCAATGTGCTAGTCCCCCCCTCCAGTGGAGGATGATGAGATTTTTTTTCCCTTGTTATCTTTTTTGAGAGATCGGGTATTTGTAATTGTTCAGCATTGTATGCTTGATTACAGTTATCATTTTTTGCTGACAGCTTAAATTTCCCAATTTACCAGCCGTGAGCCCCTCCGCCAAGCTCTTGTGTCCTTTTGACGTGGTCCCATTAGCCTTCGGATGCTGGGAGCTTACTCTGCTGCACATTTGAAATTAGCTCTTGTTTAAGGAGCACTGGCTCTTGTTAGCGGTGAATGGGATTTGCAGTCAGCTCCTGGGCACTAGACATGCGTATCGCTACAGGGCTCGGTACTTCTCGGCAGCTTCAGTGACAGAGCTTGGCAAAATAGACATTTTTAAAAGAAAATCATGAAATCATATTTCCAAAAAAATTGAGGGTATTGCTCTTAACTTTTTTGATTTTCCATTTGTCTCTGTTTTTCTCACATTTGAAAGCCCTGGTTCATGATGACATTAGCATATTTAATTAAGTTTATCCTTACAAGCTGCAGAAAATAGTACCAAAATTACAACATCTCTATTATCAGTAGAAATAGAACTACCAAATGAAGTTTAGGATTTATTGCTCTGCAGTCTCTTTGTTCCTTAAAGTACATCCCACTGAGGAGGTACTATCGGAAGTATTTGTTAAAAATAACGTGAATTATTTTTTTATCTCTATGCTTAAGTTACCCATCTACAATGCAGTTAGATTCATTTATTTTTGTTAAATTTAAAGATTAAAGTTTCTCCTCTTATTTAACTTGGTCTGTTAATATGTGAAACATTGACATGATCCAACTTTCCCTATTCACCTAACACTAGAATTATTTCTAATGTTTTGGCTTTCCATGGTTTCTTTCAGCAAAAATAAGCAGATGTGTCCACTGTTTTTGAATTGCTTCCTTTTTTGCAAAAATTTAGCGAAGTAAATATCATTCTGCCATTTGGTTTTATTTTCATCTGTGTCACTCGGCACAGGTCCCTTTCTCATCCACATTTGCAGCAGCGAATATGCTATTGGGTGCATGCATCTTCTTTCCTTGACAGGTGGTTCCCTATTCAGGCTCCCTGCCCCTTGTGTTTCCATACTTGCTGACAAGAGGTTTGGAGTAACTGGTAAGTGATGCGGACTTTATATTTGAAGGTTCACATATTTTTCTGCATAACCTTTAAAGTTTAACAGTTGTATTAAAGGTTGTTTTAGAATTGATCTTTCTGGGTCAAACTTTCCAAGTCTATGATGGGCACCTTAATATGTAGATCCATGTTTTCTTTGATTCCAGGGAAGTGGTGTTGTGTGTGTGTGTGTGTGTGTATGCATGTGTTACAGTTTTAAATATTAATTCTATTTCATTGTTCTGTTTGTCCTTGGGTGGGGGGGGGCAGTTTAATCACTCCAATTATACATCTGTTGGATCCTCTTTGCATGTCTTCAACACATGTTTCTGATTCTTTTGATAACATTCTTGATGCCATTTAATTTTCTTAGTGTTCTAATTTGTATTCTCTCTATTTCTTATACTTTATTTCCAGTTTTACATGCCCTACCCTTCCCACATTGTAACTCAGTCTTAATTTCTGATACACATTTCTTTTCCTCCAACAGCTTTCATAGGCAAGTGAGCTATAGCTTTGCATTTTCCATAACTTTTGTCCAGTACCATAGTAAGATTTTGAATTTATGCTTTAGGATATTTTTTTGCCTTTGTATAAATAATTACTGTATTTCAACTTTTACATGATCTGTTGTTAAGTTTTCCTCTGCCCCATGGCATGGAGTTTTTGTTTTTGTTTTTGTTTTTGTGTGTGTGTGTGTCTGTGAAATCTCACATTCTAAAATGTATTAGGTCTCACTACCTTTTTTTTAAAGTTCGAATATCCTCTTCTCTTGCTGTGCCATAGGGTGATTTTAAGACAGATGGGCATACTGATGTGTGTCTTTTCTGATTCTTTATTATATTGCTTCAGGTGCTCTATTATTTTTCCACATCAGCCAGCTTAAAGCAAAATATCACCAGGTGCCAGAAATGACGTTATATATTGGTAAAAAACGATTGATCAGAAGATAGAAAAATCTGGGGTACCTGGGTGGCTCGGAGGGTTAAACGTCTACCTTTGGCACAGGTCATGATCCCAGGTTCCTGGGATTGAGCCCCCATGTCGGGCTCCCTGCTCAGCAGGAAGCTGCTTCTCCCTCTCCTCTGCTGCTCCCCCTACATTTACCCTCTCTCTCTCTGTAAAATAAATAAATGACATCTTTAAAAAAAAAAAAGAAGATAGAAAAATCTTCAACACAGATATAATTACAAGTATAACTTTGAAATTTTGAATTGAACAGAGATGAATGAAAAATAAATCTTTTTTTTTTTTTTTAAGATTTTATTTATTTATTTGAGAGAGAGAGACACAGCGAGAGAGGGAACACAAGCAGCGGGAGTGGGAGAGGGAGAAGCAGGCTCCCCGCAGAGCAGGGAGCCCGATGTGGGACTCGATCCCAGGACCCTGGGATCATGACCTGAGCCGAAGGCAGTCGCTCAACCGACTGAGCCACCCAGGCACCCTGAAAAATAAATCTTAAGTAATGTTTAAAAATGGAGGTTAAGGTAATGCTGGCCTCATAGAATGAGGCTGGAAGCTTTCCTTCTGTTTCTATTTTATGAAACAGCTTCAGGAGAACAGGTATTAGTTCTTCTTTGAATGTTTGGTAGAATTCCCCAGGGAATCCATCAGGCCCTGGACTCTTGTTTTTTGGGAGGTTTTTGATCACTGCTTCAATCTCATTACTGGTTATTGGCCAATCAGGTTGTCAGTTTCTTCCTGTTTCAGTCTTGGTAGTTTATATTGAAAGGAAATATAAGACGCATATAAAATATATAAATAGGGTCAATAAGCTGTATCTAAAAATATATAGAAAATTATATTCAGGAATAAAGGGGTCACATCTTTGTATATTTTTAAGGTAGACCATGAATCAGAGACCAAAAGAAGAATCACTGCATCCTCAATGATCAACATCATATCTGATCCCTCACTGCAAGACCAAAACAAATGTTTCTGCATGTTTGGAAATCATTAAATCTATTACTAAATAAGCCTGGAGTTAAAGAAAAAAGCAACAGAGAAATTATGAAAATATCGTAGCAAAATGACAAACAACTTTGGACATGAAGGTTGTGAGGATACATTTAAAATAGAAATTGGAGATACATTTTAAATTTTGAATAAACTTTTTAGGAAAAAATGGAAGTATAACAAAAGAGCTAAGCATACACTGAAAATCCAGAGAAACCAAACAGTAAACAAATAAAAAATAACAATTTTAAGGATCATAAACAGCTTTAAAGAACAGACAATAAAGGATTATAATGAAAACAATTGCTTTTTTAAATTTTTATTTGATAGAGAGAGAGAGAAAACAAGCAGGGGGAGCAGCAGAGGGAGAGGGAGAAGCAGGCTCCCCACTGAGCAGGGAGCCTGATGCGGGACTCAATCCCAGGACCCTGAGATCATGACCTGAGCCGAAGGCAGACACTTAACTGACTGAGCCACCAAGGCGCCCCCTGAAAGCAATTATTTTTAATGCTTGATATAAGAATAGTACTAATGAAGAACAATTATAAGAAAAGAACGATACTAAAAGTAAACTAAACATTGAATTTTTTTTTTAAGATTTTATTTATTTATTTGCGAGAGAGAGAATGAGAGACAGAGAGCATGAGAGGGAGGAGGGTCAGAGGGAGAAGCAGACTCCCTGCCGAGCAGGGAGCCCGATGCGGGACTCGATCCCGGGACTCCAGGATCATGACCTGAGCCGAAGGCAGACGCTTAACCATCTGAGCCACCCAGGTGCCCCTAAACATTGAATTTTTAAAAGGCATGGCTAGAGAGGTAGAGTAGGTAGGTAGTTTTGTCCTAAATAGCGGAAAAAATAGTGGCTCACTCTATCTCTTTTCAGCAGTCCCCCAAAACTATCAAAGACAAACAGAAAAAGAAAACAAAACAAAACCCACAATAAGGATAAAAAAACAAAACAAAACAGACTAGTCCTGTTTATTTCACCCTCTTCAAACAATCCCCTGTTTATGGTCTTCCTCCCCCTGTCAATGAGCTGGTAGGGAGGGAGCAAGTGTAAACAGTGCTATTGAGGAAGCGTGGCCCTTGGGCATCACTGCCTCCCCCAAAAGCTGGGTTAATGTTTGTTTCTGTTTGTTTGTTTTTTAAAGTCTTTATTTTTTGTAGCACGCTTAGCTTCACAGCAAAATTAAGAAGAAAGTATATGCATCTCCTAACCCCACACATGCACCCCCCCCACTACCAACATCCCTCAGGAGGTGATACATTTGCCACGATTATCCTGCATTGACTCACTGCCGCTATAACCACCGTGGTCTGTGGCTTCCATTCAGCTTCCCTCTTGATACGGTGCCGTCTACGGGTTCGGAGAAATGTAGAGTGATCCAAACCCGCCGTTATAGTAGCAGTAGAGTATTTTCTCTGCTGTATTTCCATTCTGTAGGAAAATGTCCTTTTTTGGTGAGGGTGAGGAAATATGCAAGTAAGTACCCCTATGTGATGGAGCATCTGTTCAGCAAGTTCCTTCCAATGCTTCAAGCATAAAAGTGATCTAACCATACTTTTAACTTTTCTCTGGGTTTTTAATTATTTTAAAATGTAAAAATAATAGTATTGGTATGCTTTTCCTAGTAACTTAAAATGCTTTGTATATTAGTGGCCCTGTCAGAATTTTCTAGCATGTTCCAGGTGGTGAGGGACTGTTTTTACTTGCTTGTTAAGTGGATAAAGTGGCCCATGCATTCAGTCCTTGATATAACCTCCTCATAACTGAGAATTTTTACAATTCTTCGTATTTTCCATTAAATACTGACTAGGATTTGATGCCAACCTGTTGTAAAATCATGTTTTATTTCCTTGACTCTAAACATGCTCAAGAAACACCTGCTAAGAGAGGACTAGCTTGTGCTATGACGGCATAATGGAGGAGTCCATGAGTTTCCAGAAGGGGTGAGTGGTTATAGTTGTCTTGGGGATGTTAGGACTGGGTTAGCATACTGATTACTAATTGTCCAGTCTAAGGAAATACTGAAAATGCCAAGATGTAATTACTGCTTACAGCCTACCTGCTGTGAAAGCATCATTTGAGTAGTGACTCTGTTTGTTGTTGATACCTGAGCGAGCACCCTCCAAAGACTGCAAGGCACATAATTACCAGCCTTTAGTGCAAACCCTTTTGGAGAAATTCTCAGCTAAACCCACTCTTTAGAGGCAAATAGCAAAGGGGCTTGTAATTAGATGAGCTGCTCTTTAGACATGAACCAACATAGATAATGCTAGATAATTAGTAGATACTTTTCTAGGTATTCCTGGCACTGAATGCTGAAAGCAAAATTAAGTCAGGCAAAGCACTGTGAGAATTGCCTGTGGCCAGTGAGTTGTCAGTGTTAACTGGGAGGAAGAGGGAGAGGATTTTTACTCTTGGAGTCCGAATTACTCTTTCCCATTGTCCAATTAGCACCTGGTCTGATGATAGTCAGTAGCAGGGATAATTGGGTAATTGAAAGATGGTTTGTGATGTGAGTTATTTATGAAAATCAGTTCTTAGCTTTAATCACTGGCTTGAATAATATTTACACTGTGGGTCAGCACGGGACTTGGAGAAGTTTTGGAAGCCTTTTTAACAACCACACACGTGTGTTACACTTTTCCACAGCAAACTCATCTAGAGAACTGCTAATGGGCATATCTGTGTTCATGTTCCTAGAAGAAACCGTTTGATCGGGGTGGTTCCCAAAGGTAGGGTTTGGGGAATCTCTTGCATGTCTGTTTTCAGGAATTAAAACGTTACTTTAAGATTTCCCCCAAAATGTCACCAGTGAGATGACTTAATTACATATCTGTAATTTAAAAAATGTGTTAAGACAGAAGTGGGTCAAGTGTAGGAAAAGTGAAAAAAAAAAAAAAAAAGAACTCATGAGAGAGATCAGAGGAAAGCAATTTATGATTTTCATTTGTTGAGATTTCTTAAGAGCAGGTCCATCCATTTCATCAGCAAGGATAGAAGCAAAGATAGTCACCAGCAATTTATATGTATGTTGTGAAAAGTGCGTTTAATTGGCTGGGAGCTAGGAACTTTGGTTCCAAGTCTAGTTTTGGCACATATCCCCTGCCTGAGCAAGATATATAATTATCTTTTCTTACTCCTTCACTTCCTCATCCACAAAAAATTTGAATAATATCCACGCCTGCATAAGGCTTTATTTGAAGAATCAAAACAAGATCAGGTCTTCAGTGTTGAAACTTCAGAATGTTATTATGTAAATGTTGATGTTTTTCTCATTACTATCATAGTTTGGGGAAGCAGTGGGATGAGGAAATTGAATAGGAATCAATCCAGTCAGAAGAAATCAAAATAATGTTCAAGTATTTTGAATTGCATCGTCAGTTAAAAATCAAGGACAACATTTCCCATTTAAAAAATCATTTATCCCTATGGAATCAGCGTCATCTTAAGCGACGTCCTGCTTGGTCCGCCCTGTGCTTGTCCCCCCAGTGTCCTTTGCATTGACAAACCTGCCTACTCTCTCTGGGCAGGATGTCTGGCAGTCACATCCCCATCCTTCCCTGTCTGTGTGAGTGACTTCTTCTCTTAGAGGGCCTCACTGCATCCTTTCAAGAGTTTCTCCCAACTGGTTTAGCATCATCTCTATGCTACACTTAAAATAATTTGGTCTGGGCGCCTGAGTGGCTCAGTTGGTTAAGCGACTGCCTTCGGCTCAGGTCATGATCCTGGAGTCCCTGGATCGAGTCCCGCATCGGGCTCCCTGATCGGCGAGGAGCCTGCTTCTCCCTCTAACCCTCCCCCCGTCATGTATTCTCTCTCTCTCTCTCATTCTTGCTCTCTCAAATAAATAAATAAAATCTTTAAAAAAAAATAATTTGGTCTGTAATTTTGTGCTCGACTTTTTAAAAAGATTTTATTTATTTATTTGACAGAGAGAGAGAGAGAGAGCACAAGCAGAGGGAACAGTAGAAGGAGAAGGAGAAGCAGGCTCTCCACGGAGCAGGGAGCCCGATTCGGGGCTCAATCCCAGGACCTTGGAATCATGACCTGACCCGAAGGCAGACGCTTAACGCTCTGAGCCACCCAGGCGCCCCTATAATTTTGTGCTTGATTTGATACAAACTTGTATTTCATTCCAATACAGACAACTTAGGCACAAAACAAATTTTTAAATCATGAAGTGTCAGAACGGGACCCACGACTACTTGCTTTGCTTATTCCTGTGTTTCTATGAATTGCACCCAGGGCTTCGGGATCTAGTTTGGGCGTCTGAGCCCGGGCCTGCAGCTGGGGCAGGAGCTGGGCTCTGAGGGAGCTCATGGTGAGAACCGTCGCTCTGGAGAGCAGGCAGAACCACCTCCAATCCCCTTGTTAACTCCTCTTTCCAGGGAGGCTCCCCATGCAGAGCTGTCTGGCAGGGCCTGCCGTCCGGGGGCGGGTACATTCCGGGAGCCTGCAGGTGCAGGGGGTCTGCTCGCAGCATCTCCACCCTGTGTGTGTATCTGCGCCCCACACTGATGCCCATGGACAAGGACGGGGGCGGGGTGACATCGGGAATGGGCGGACTCTGGGGTGAAAGGGGGCCCCACTCACCCGCTAGAGCCCTGACAGGAGCAGGTGAGAGGGTCAGCCAGCTAGTGGCGTGGTTATTTGAAGTGAACATTGCCCTTTGCATTTCCAAAGATGTTCTTATCTCAGTTGAGTTGAGAGATTAAAATGAATTTTTAAGGTATTTTGATCCCCTGGCTGAAATGAAACAAAATACTTCTGTCACAGTTTGTAGGTGAACGTGAGCCCTGCGGGTTTGCCAGAACAATGCGGCGTCTGCTGAGAGATCGTGCCTGGGAAAGCAGGTCCTTCCTAAGGAGGAGGTCAGGTTTGCACGCTCCTTTCCAAGGTGCCCCAAACCCATAGTTGGGCGGTTTCCTTCCGCTTTATTCGTGTGCTTTAATTTTTTCCTAGAATTATTTGGAGGCCATGCTCACTTATCATTAGTATCTAGCACCTTCAGGCAGGTTCAAGATCAAGGGGACTGTTACGGACTGAAAGTTTGCATCCCCTTACCCAAAATTCACAGGCTGAGGTCCTGACCCCTGTGGGGCTGTGATTAAGAGTGGGGCCTGTAGGGTAATTAGGTATAGATGCTCTCATGAGGGTGGGGCCCTTATGATGGGATTAGGCCCTCATAAGGAGAAGAAAAACCACAGAGTGCCCCCTTCTCTCTCTCTGCCCCATAGGGAAGGCAGCCCTCTACAAGCCAGGAAGAGGGCCCCTGCAGACCCGCCTCATCCTGGCCCCCTGGGCTTAAACTTCTATGCACCAGCACTGTGAGGAGTAGATGTCTGTTGTTTGAGCCACCAGAAATTGTTAAAACTGTCAGTCTGTTCCAGCTACTATCACAGAAGACCGCAGACCGGGAACGCAAGCAACAGACACTTATTTCTCACTGCTCTGGAGGCCGGAAGTCTGAGGTCAGGTGCCGGCTGATTGGGCATCTGCAGAGGACTCGCTCCCCGGCTTACAGACGGTGCTCACACGGCTGACACGGACCTGATTTCTCTTCCTCTCCTTAGAGGGACACTAAGCCCTCCTGGGAGCTTCACCCTCATCACCGCAGCAAAACCTAACCCCCTTCAGTGGCCTGCCTCCTGATACCATCACACTGGCAGTTAGGGTTTCATCATGGATTTGGGGGGATGCAAATATTCAGACCCATATTGTAAAAATACAATTTTGTATTGGCAAAGACAATTTGTTAAAGAAAAGCCAACACTGTTGGGGAGAGAGCTAATGCCCTGCCTTCCACTCATCGCAAGATTTGGGGGACTTGTGGGGGACCAAAGGGATAGTGGCCTGGAGGACCACGGGGAGGGGGTGCAGCTGAGGTTTGGGAACATGCTGCAGGAGATCGGAGGGGGAGCATGACCCGCGAACTCGCACTAGGACGGAAATCCTTGCCACGCTGAATGCTGCCTTCCCCACGGCTGGGCTTCAGGGAAGGACTCTGCCCCAGATCTGCAGAAGATGGATTGCCTGTGAACTGAGGTAAGGGGCCTGCTGCAGCCCCACTCGTGCGTCTCGGCAGGTGACGGATGTCTGGTGACCCTGCAGGGTTCAGGAGGAATCCGCCAACGAGGCTCCTGGGAGCTGAGGGGTTGGGCTGTTCCTCTCCGCTGCTAGACCCATTTCACTAAGAAATTAAGAGCAAGTCAGGAAAACAAAACTTTGCTTGTTTGTTGTTCTAGAGGGATAGCCTGGAACCATGCTTTTGAGTTGTGTCAACTTTGGAAAGCCAGACTATTTTTTCTCTTCTCTTCTTTCTCTTCTCTTCTCCTCTCCCCTCCCCTCCCCTCCCCTCCCCTCCTCTCCTCTCCTCTCCTCTCCTCCTCTCCTCTCCTCTCCTCTTCTACCTTCTTCTATCTAGTTTCTTTATTTTTAAAGCAACTGTTCTTCTTTCTGGTGTTGCCTACTGGATAAGCGATTTGACCAATGGCCTCCTCTACTCCACACACATGGACACAGCTCTGTGACCTTTGTCTGGGCCAGGCTCATGCTGTTTGGAGGGGTGATCGGTGATCGTCGCTCCCACCCCAGTCCTCTGCTGGGGGTTCTGTGTCTGCGGGTCCCAGCCCACGGCTCCCACACAGCTTCCTGCTGCAGAGGGGAGGCAGCAGGCACGGTGTGTCCTGCTAAGCATGGAAAGATTGGCCTGAGCCTCACGCTCGGTCCGCAGTTGCACTGATGGTGTGTCCAGGCGATGGTGAGCCCCCTGAAGTCTTCTGGAAGAAAGGATTTTAATAAGTCCTGTCTTTCTCCTGCACACTATTTAACAGAAACTGGAATCACTCATAAAAACAATAAACCTGGAGGTTGATCCATTAAAATTTTGGAGTCTCTGTGGAGCTCTTATGCATTGAAACACATTATAAGTAGAAGGTCATCTAGAAGCTCCTTTCGCCGGCCTTATGACATAATAGTGAACAGGTGGAGCACATCTCTACTCGCCCAATCTGCCAGTCGTGGGGCTAACAGCTGTAACCACGGTCCCAGGGGCATGGTTTCTGAATCCTTGTGGCAGGAAAACATAAGTGGCACTTGAGAGATATCTCTTGCTTTACTATGTAAGCTTGTACCAAGCTTTGACTGATATGTTGGTAGATATCTGACCATTCTTGGGTATCCATAGTTGGTTGAGGAATGACTGGGGACATTGGGGTGAGCCTATGCTCTGAGGGTGTCATGTCCAAAGTCATCTGACTGCTGCCTGGACACATGCTGAGGACTTGTCCTGAGGTCCTGGTGTCTCCTCTTAACTGGGTCTGCCCCCACCCCAGCACTCATTCTCTTCTCCTTACCATCCCCATCCTCCCCCTCCAGACACTTACAGCTTACAACCGTACATGTTTACAGGGTCCACATCTGGGTCCCCTGCAGGTGTCCTGTGTGAGGGCAGGGCTGTCCCCTCTGCATGAGCAGGAATGGCTGGTGGCCACCCCTGGACTATTTCATGGAGATCATGAGGGGCCAGGCAACAGTGACAAGGACAGGAGCTGCTCATGGACTGAGTTGTCTTTGGAGAGGAATATAGCAGAACACCATGCTGAGAACTCTTTTTCACACACCCAAAACATTTACAAACCTTTTTTTTTTCAGATGCCAAAAAATTAGGGTGCCTGGGTGGTTTAGTCAGTTAAGCATTTGACTCTTGATTTTGGCTCAGGTGATGATCTCAGGGTCAGATAGAGCCCCACATCGGGCTTCGTGCTCAGCAGGGAGTCTGCTTGAGATTCTTTCTCCCTCTGCCCCACCCCCAAATAAGTAAATAAATATTCTAAAATATGCCAATAACTTAAGATGAAAGACCTAATATTGTCAGTAAAAACAGTGAAACTATTAATACAAATGTGCATTGAGCACAAACTACGGTCCAGGTTGTGTGCTAAGCACGACGTGCACAGTAACTCATTTAAGCCTCACCCTAGCTGGTGAGGTAAATCCCATTTTATGTCCAGTTTGTATATGGGGAAACTGAGGCACAGAACATTTAAGTAATTAGCCCAGGCTGGTATACCTAATAAGAGCGATTCGGGCAGGACAGTCTCAGAGCCCGCACGCCTGACCATCCCACCAGGCCAGTGCCACAATATTGAAGGTTCAAGCCAACAGTGTACGTGTCCATCCTCATATTACTGTAGTGAAACTGACCCCAGTACCTCCTCATGATTCCCCTGTCAGCAAGGGGCACCCCATCCATTCTTTGTGGGGTCCAGGACCTTCAGGGCCACACTCAACACCCAGCTGCTACCTCCAAATTTTGTCTGTCCTTCTGTCTCAAGGACTCTCCCTCTGGAATATGGTTTTTCTGTCTTACCTGCCAAACCCAGCACCCAAATACTGTCTTTTTCTCAGGGGTGACCATCAAAGCTCAGCCAGCCCCCACAACCCCTTTCCTCCATCCCAGCCCATTTGTGGGCATGGTAAACTCAGCAAGAAGGCCATGTGATATTCACTGCCTGAACTGGACCCAGATGGCTGCATCGCCCACAAGGCTCACTCTGGGTAGAAAGAGTGCAGGATACAAGAGCGCCGTAATAGTACATGACAATGGATGATAACCGTGGTTCATCTGAGAGTAGAAAGGCTTCCCTGAAGAACAACCAGTGGAAACCTGCAGGTTGAGGATAACCTTCTTGACTACTTGTTAGTAATTAATCTGGGAAATGCTTCCAGAGGGTCATTGTGTCCCAGGGCAGCGGCTTGCGGTGAGAAGCCCTCCAGCTAGGCTGGCACAGAGGCTCTTGGCCAAGAATGGATGACATCGAGCCTCAGGGATGACATGGAACTTCTTGAGTTGCTACAATGTTTTATTTTATTTTATTTTATTTTATTTTACTTTATTTTATTTTACTTTATTTTATTTTATTTAAATTCTATTAGCCAACATACAGTACATCATTAATTTCAGAGGTAGAGTTCAATAATTCATCAGTTGTGTATAATACCCAGTGCTCATCCCGTCACCTGCCCTCCTTAATGCCCATCACCCAAGCTATAATGTTTTAAACTGTTATTGTCCCTTGAACAATGAAGTGTTTGGATGTGTGTGGGGGATGACTAAATATCCTTTGGAGTTTTCCAGGAGCCTCTATGTCATGACAACTTCCTAAAATAATTATTTTTTCCAGAAAATGTACCTGGGTTTGATTATCAAATGGAGTCACTGCAGTAACTAAACTGCCCGAATTAACTATCAAGTTACTTATATCAGCGTATTAAAAATAGCTCATATAAAATGTGTGAAGGAGCCTTCTCTACTTTTCCGGTTTCTGTGGGAAGCACCTCCACTGGGTCAGGTCGCTGGATCGGTGCTGTACCTTTCAAGGTAACAGCCAGCCCCCGACTTGCTGCTCAGAACCCCTGGTGAATATGCTTTGCCCTGGAAACTCAGGGCACGCGACACCCGCTAATCTCCCAGGCTTGTGGAGGCACTTCTTCCTTCATATGAAATCCACCCCAGGCAATCCTGGGCTCATGAAAGAGGACCACCCCTCCCCCCCAACGTCCTCTCTTATTTCCAGGTATTCTAACCTCCAGAGACATTGGAATTTAGTGCAGCAGGTGTGTAGTGAACCACCTCCTTTTTGGGTTGGACCAAATTTCTCCAAAACCCAGCCTGAAGCTGCCTCTGGATCTTGACCCCCTTGCAAAACACTGAGGTCGTATGCACGTGAGCCTGTGTATTACTGTGGGTGACAGCCTGTCGGTCCACTTCAGTTGTATGATTTCATCCACTCAGGAAGTGGATCCTATGCACCTCTCTGAACCCAGCATCCTGCTGCGTCGGGAAATTAAGTTTTGAACTCGCACTGGTGCACAGAAGGGGAACTAGAGACCCAAAGATAGGGAAAGGTAACAGCGCCCCAAATGCTTGGATATAACGCCATTTTTCTTTTCTGTTGCCATCAAGAGATCCTTTTACCTACCACATAAGTCCAGAATGTGAATTGGAATGAAGTGATAAGAGATCCTGAAAATGAACAGTGACGGTAATCCAAGAAGGGGAGCCACGCACAGTTGTCCACTACTAGTAAATATTTAACTCGTCCAAGTATGTTAATTCCTGCTCCAATGACTTTCCTACTGAAAAGAAGAATCCAAATGAGAGTCAATGTGCAAGGGTCTCGTGGGGACTTATCCACCCTCGGAGGTGGATATATGACATGAAGCTCACAACAGTGCTTGCTAATAGAATGAGTTTTCCCGTAGACAGGAAAGGATGATGGTTATTATCCAGGATGGTAGAGCACTGGTCTTTGGAGAGTATTTGAGTCTTTGGTTCTTTGGAAAGGAAGAAGGGAGGGAGGAGGGGAGGCACGGAGGGCTAACTACTCTGTATTGGACAACAGCACAGGAAAAACAAAATGTCTGTTTTCAGCAAGTTCTTTACAACAAAGTGAGTTCTGGTTTCAGCAGCATCTCTGAAAGAAAGAAGGAGAGGCACAGGGTTGAGCAATGGCATTTCCTACTCACTGTCACCGCCCAGCCCTGCACTTTCGGGTGAGTGTCTTGGCCCGACCCTGGTAAGATGCTTCCAGAGAGGTTGTGACAGCCGTTGACTGATGCTTTGTTTTGCCAGCCTGTCAGAGAAATCCAATAGCTTGGTAATTTAAGGCAAGGTCTTTATTTGAAAACATCAAATGTGTTTTATTGTACACATCCGCGTCAGGGAGTTCCCTGCCAACGTATAAGGTTTTGCTCATTTCAATAAATCAGCCATGTGAGTATCCAGAGGAAGCTAAGCTTGAGGGTTTGGGGAGCGGCGGGTTCCCTAACATGCAGAGGCATGGGAGAGTGCTCAGGGCACTACCCAGCATTCCTGGGAGGTGTTAATGACTGTAAGCCTGTGAAGAATGTCTCCAGTTTATACAGAAAAGACAATTCATGGGGTTGATAAAAAGGTGTAACATTTCCTACAGTTGAGCTTCACTGATCAAGGGATAAAAAGGACTTCTGTTGCCACTTTGGAAAGATGCATTGTAGATTTAACCAGTGCTTTTGAAGTAAGCTTTGAAGGCTCTGGATCCAGAGGCTTGGGGCGGGTGTGACGTGTTCCTGGAGCCTGGGCTGCTCTTTACTGAGCAGATGACAGAGTCTCGCACGTTGACACAACATGTTGATCTAAAATGTCAGAGTAGCACAGGACTTCCTGGGGTCACCAGAGGCCAGCAAAGTTCCAGAGCAGTTATACATCTTGTCCCCTCTAAATCATAACAACAGCAAGTCTCAACATTTTATGAAGAAATCCATTGAGTCTAAGAGCACTTTTCAAAGGGGCCCCTGATACTCACTGTTGAGGAGACCTCGGCAACTGGCATCTGCTGGAAGGGCCAATCCAGGGCAGCCCATGCTTCGGGATGATGGTGCCATCTTTCAGAACCGTCTTAGAAACATCGAGTTGTCTCAAGACAGATCGTGGCCTCCCTGCCACACAGTAGCGCTTTTTCCTAATCTGGGACACCTGGGAGGGGTTAGAATTTAGAGGCGAGGTGGAGAAGGCAGAAGACAAGCTCTCCGCTTCCATTTATCTGTGATATTGGGGACCAGGTTTTCTCCCCATTCCTGCCACACACACCCTGACTCCTTCCCCAAACTCCAACACAGACTCCATTCTGGTGGTTGTGGGTGGTTAATTTCGTATTATCTAAGATTTGTCTCCTCATAGAATCATACAGGTACTTCGCTTTCCTAATGCTCAGGATGATCTCTCTTAAGCAGAGGGCTGGTTTTTCTTAAGCATTGTGCTTGTTTTTCTTCGTTTTAATTTCTCACAAGTTAAGCAAGGCAAGTTACCGGATGTGCAGTCTTATCTGGTACCACACATCATTGCACCAACACTCTGAGGAAGTAGGAAGCAGTGAGCAAGGCTGGCTGTTCGAAGATCTACGGCCTGAGCGGCGTGTTAGAGCAGATGTTGGTTCATTACGGTGGAGGAAGCGACGTGGTCACATGGACACCACATTGTGGGAAATCCACAGAAACTGGAACAGGAAAGAGACAAATTATGTATTACAATACATCCAGGCATTTCCATCTTTTAAAATGCACCATTAACTAAAAGGCCATATAGAGTTTCCTCCAAGGGCACTATATCATCAGCAATATGTAAATGTTGTCTTTGTCAGTTTATTTTTCCAGGTGAAAACTCTTCCTGTCTCTGAAAGGAGCCTTTTGTGGCCCCAGCTCCCTGGTTTGCCATAAAGTCAGAAGGGATCTAGTTCCTGTGGAAAATGTGCTGTCTTAATTTTAAATCTGAAATTGAGCCGTCAGAACACTGGGCAATACAGAGACATGTGTTTTCTTACCAGATTCTAGGAAGGGATGGCCGGGGGGCTCTTCCCCCACAGGAGCAGGGCCGACGCTGGGGGAACGCTCCCTGGTCTGTAACTCCTGTTTTGGGGTCTTAAAGAGGACAGTTTGTTTCTCTCTTTCAAAAATTATATTTAGGGTAATAGCTTCCCATCACATCAGCCACAATCCTTCCAGTGGGTGCCTTTCTATCAGAATTTGTTCTTTATTGGCGGATACCAGCCCGGGGGCACCCTCTGTTAGCACTGCACAGAAACAGCGGGCTCTGTGTCCCGGAGAAGGGCTTTGCTGCAGACAGTGCATTCCGAGAACTGGGGACAAAGGGGAGTCTATAGCCACATGGCCTCGCTCGCTGGGCATGTTCTAACTGTGGTGTTTCAGGTAAGTCAGCATCCAGGAAAAGGGCTCTGAAGCGGACATCCCGTGCTGGCTATGTGGGACATGCTCGCAACGCAGGGATCCCCAAAGCATGTTCTCCTGCACGCCTGTGGTTTTAGCCTCGGTGACTATGTGTGCTGAGGACACAACTCTTCATGGACCCCAGGCCCCCTCTCCTCCCTCGGCCCTCGAAGCTCCTCGAAACCACCACCAACGGTGGCATCTAGCTGGGTTTCAACAGGAGTCAGGATTCAGCCAGCATATCACGGCTGACTGAAGGACACGGGGGCGGCCGTGCCCGGGCTCGGGGTGTCTGGCTCGTCCTGGTCACTCTGGAATCCCCACGCCTGCCGGAGCCACGGGGTGATGGCCAGAGCCCCATGGGAGAGCGAGAAACCGAGAGGAGGTTTTCACAGGCAAACCACTTTGATAGCGTGAAATAAAAGACAATTGTAATCACATGCAGCTTTTTACCTTAAACAGAATATCGGAGAGTAGATAATAAGTGAGAGAAGGCTTGAGGTTCCACGTGCATGTGTGGCATAGAAAGAATCAAAAAAGCCTTTTACAGGGCTGCCTGCATAGCATTTCTTATAACATAATACACCATAATATTTATTTTAGGACTATAGTCATCGGGTACTTACTGTAGGCTAGGCCTGAATATATCCCCAAGGGCTTGTTCTTGAACCTCGCAAAACTCCGTCAGACCATTGTCAGCAGTTTCCAGATGGAACTGACATTTAAATAGTTTCCTCAAAGTCGCCCTAATAGTAGATTAAGTGCTAGGATGGGAGCTACAGGTGTGAGCTGGGCGACCACGTGCTGTCAGCAGATACGTAGCCTGCACCCGGCAGCTGTGCGCTCAGAGACTCCTGGGGTTCCCACGGCGCTCAGGGTGAGGATGCTATGCCCCGTAGCCTGTTTTATCCTATTTTATTTTTTAATTTTTTATTTAAATCCAATTTAGTTAACATATAGTGTATTATTAGTTTCAGCAGTAGAGTTCACTGATTCATCAGTTGCATACAACACCCAGTGCTCATTACATCATGTGCCCTCCTAAATGCCCAGCCCCTGGTTACCCCATCCCCCCACCCACCTCCCCACCAGCAACCCTTAGTTTATCCCCTAGAGTTTAGAGTCACTCATGGTTTGTCTCCTTCTCTGTTTTTATCAAACACATGCCCCAGCTCAGCTGAAACAGGGGTCGGTGTGGGTCCCAGCAGACACTGGGAAGCCAACAGCCTAGGACTGGATCCTGGCTCTCTGCTGGTTAGTGTGACTTCCAAGGAGCTTCTTCCTCTCCTCATGCCTTCACTTCCTCATCCAGGAAACGTGGATTAATCAAAATCGCTGCCCTGGAGCTTTGTGCTCCTGGGGAGAAAAACATTGAGACTCTGGCCAAGCCAGGTCAGCACTCGAGAGGAGTTAGCCATGATCACACCCACAATACACTGGTCGAGGCGCAGCCGCATGCTGCTTGGTTGGCAGAAAGCACCACTAGTCAACTGTACCAGGGCAATTACTACTTTGTATTTTAAGAATTGTCATGCAGGGACACCTGGGTGGCTCTGATGGTGAAGCATCTGCCTTCGGCTCAGGTTGTGATCCTGGCACCCTGGAAATGAGTCCTGCATTGGGCTCCCTGCTCAGCAGGGAGTCTGCTCCTCCCTCTGCCCCTCCCCCTGTTCCTTCTCTCTCTTTCTCATTCACTTTCTCTCTCAAATAAATAAATAAAATCTTAAAAAGACAAAATTGCCATGCAAATTATATGAAGAAGCCACTTAATCATCCATGCACATCTACTCACCACTTGGGCTTTATGCCAGGGTTGGGGCAATGAGACATGTTTTCTGTTGCAATCAATGTTCAGACAGTGTGTGAAAATAGACAAGCCACCCCTGAGTTTTGTGAATAAAGGGTGGAGGCATAAAGCACAAGAGGAGGCAACCTGGAGTGGCCCACTGAGCCCTGACCCTGGTGGTTGAGGTGGAAATGCAGAGAGGCTTTCTAGGTGGAGGACTCCACACCATGTCCTGTGGTAGAAGAGGAACAAGACAGGTCACTACTACAGCAGGTGGGTTATGGAGATGGACCTTGAGTTAAATGTTTATGAGAGTCAATATCAGCGAGAAGAAGTGGGAAGAAGCAAGATTGGTCAAAGAGAGAAGCCAACCTGTGGTGCAGACCCCCAAATCCTCATCCAACTCAGAGGGATTGCTAGGAGCACGTTTCTCATCAGAGACTCTGGTGGGATGGAATCCTGCATCGCTTGAGGAGAAGATGAAGGCTTCCAGGGGCAAGGACATGACCTCTCAGCTGAGGAGACCCTGAAAGAGCTGACACCACATCTCGGCAACATGTTCTTCCCTGCAAGGGTATCTGGGAAGTCAGCACCTCTCTGGGTTGACCACTACCCACCCATTGCATGTACCTAGGGCCATATGCACCTGATCTAGCCAACATACTCTATCTGATCGAGTGACCAGAATTCTGTTAACTGCTCTGCTGGGCTTGTGGAAGTCCGTGTCATTCTTGAGATCCACCCATTTTCTATATAGATCAGACTGGCCAATCAAAGGATACATGAGGGAACTACCACCCTTGTACCCTTTGGGTCCTTAATGTTGGCACTGACTTCCATCATGACTTCTGGGATGAAATATCATTTGTGATTTCCTACCTTGATCAGGGTTCATGAGGGTGGCTTTTGCTATGATAATGTTTACTATACTGCACAAACGCAAAAACCGAGGGCCTATTTTATGGTTTGTCCAACTGCCAGGTTTGCCAATCCAACTATATGTTTGATCACCAGGGAAATGAGCACCAAGTGGGTCCACTGGCCCAATAGATTCTTTGTAAGTTGGACCTTGGACAGGACTCCATTCATTAGCAGACACCATACATACCCACTCTAATGTAGGGAAAGCACAGTGACACTTTCGGTCTCTGCATCTCAATGTGATCTCAAACACTGTCTCCACCCATTTCCAAAATATCAGGGTGTTTTCCTTTCTCTAAAATACAGTTACCCAGGTAAATGGCTATAGATTCCTTGAAGAAAAGCAGGAAGAATTATTGTAATCAGGTCTTCACCCCCAGAACCTGATCACTTCTTCAGTCCCTGGGCTCTGGGTCTGACCCTGGCTCAGGTCTGGAATTTGGGCAAGAGATCAGGACATTTTTTTGAGCTGAGCGCTTTTAGTCTTCTGCTCATGTCCCCTTGATACCTTCTGCTGTGATAACCTGCTCAGTGTCGTAGCCATCTAGGGAAGCTGTGTTGCATTAACCGGCTAAATAACACTCGTGGGTCAGGTCTTCTAGGATACCACTTTATCTGCTACTCTTTAAGAAAAGTGACACTGGGGGCACCTGGGTGGCTCAGCTGGTTAAGCGACTGCCTTCGGCTCAGGTCATGATCCTGGAGTCCCTGGATCGAGTCCCGCATCGGGCTCCCTGCTCGGCAGGGAGTCTGCTTCTCCCTCTGACCCTCCTCCCTCTCATGCTCTCTGTCTCTCATTCTCTCTGTCTCAAATAAATAAATAAAATCTTAAAAAAAAAAGAAAAAGAAAAGTGACACTGCTTGGCACCAGTGTCTGGCCACTGTTGTTTCAGGTCCTATCATCTCCATCACCATTGCCATCATCCCCATTATCACCCCAGCCTGCAGGTGACAGGCACCACCCACTGAACATTTTAGTGATATTAGCGATACTCGTTTCTTCTCTCCAGAACATTATAGCTTTGGGAAGGGCTGAGTCCTCTGGGCCTTCTCGGAAAAGGTGGTGGATCCCCTGGCATCCATAGTAGAGCCATTCCAGCACGACCCCTTCCCAGCCGTTCCATCCTTCCTCCATGGTCTGCCACAGCAATTCTGGCATCTCAGCTGATGGCAGACTGGGCCATCTTTTTGCCCGGGCTTCAGTGATCCATTCTAGCAGTAAGTATGCCCCGTCCCGTGGGTTCCTTACAGAGATGGCAAATTCTGTATGTAGGAAGAGATCTCAAGCCCACATACTCTTCCCCATCAGCTTTATGTTCCGACACCCCCTTTATCAAGCATCTTCAGAATCCAGTCCTGTATGTACTCACAGTGCCTGCTGATATAAGCAGCTGAGCTTTTGAAGATCCCTGGGGGTTTAATCTCATTCTTCCTGTATTGGCTTCCTGTGGCCTACTGTAACAAATTTCCACAAATTGGGCAGCTTAAAGCAACAGAGATCATTCTGTCACAGTTCCGGTGGTTAGAAGTCTGAGATCAAGATATCAGCAGGGCCATGCTCCCTGTGAGACGCTGAGTAGATCCTTCCTTGCCTTTTTCAGCTTCTGCTGGTGGCCATCGGCGCTGGCCATCCTCCGCCTGTGACTGCAGCCTTCAGTCTGCCTCGGTGCACACGTGGCTTTCTCCCTGTGGGTACGTATCTCATTTGGTGACTTCTTATCAGGACACCAGTCACTTTGGGTTAGGGATTATCCTAATGGCTTCACTTTAACTTTCTGTACCTGCAAAGACTCTATTTCCAAATAAGGTCAAGTCCACGGGCATGGGGGTTAGGATCTCAACATATCTCTCTGTGGGACACAGTTGAACCCATGGCACCCCATTTAAACATCCCCGGGTGAGTTATGTTGCAACTTAATCTAGCCACAGACCTAGACCATGGAATGTACGGTGGAGGCAGATCCTGAGGGAGCACAATTCACCTTTCAGGGGAGAAGCTTCTGCATTGTCCTCTAGCATAGGGAGGTGTCCTGCCTATGGGAAAGAGAGAACACCTACAGATCCTGAAGTTTCTGAGGCGTCTGAGGACTTAAGATGTTTGGGAGCATCTTCTAAGGTGCACCCAGCCCATGGGTCAGTGTCAAGGATGGAGCACTCATCCCTCCCCATTCACATGTTGAAGCCCGAGCCCCCAGTGTGACGGTATTTAGAGATGGGGCCTTTCCAAGGTAAAGAGGTTTAGGGGAGATCGTGAGGATGGGACCGCCGTGATGAAATTAGTTTCCTTTTGAGAAGAGGGAGAGACCGGGGCTAGCTCTCTCTTTTAATGCACACTCACACCAAAGAAAGACCATGTGATGATATAGCAAGAAGGTGGCTGACTGAGTCCCAGGGAGAGAGTTCTCACCAAGAGCCAGAGAGGCCAGCAACTAGTTCTGGACATCCAGCCTCCAGATCCATGAGAAATAAATGTGAGTTGGTTCAGTCACTCAGGCTATGGTATTTGCTATGGCGGCTAGGAGAATTGGCGTCCCAGATTTTGTCAACTAGGGCCCTAACTTTGGCAGAACAGAACAACTGTCATATATCTAAACTCCTCTGACTTATTCTTTAGCATATTCCCTCCATCTCCTCCAGGAAGTGGTATAGTCTTCGTATGTGACCAGGGTCTGTCAACCCCTCATGTAGCTTTGACTTTTCTCCCAGCTGACCCTCAGGGACATTTGGCCCTGGTGCCCCAGTCCCATGTGCTTATATCTCGTGTCTCCACCACATGTCACCAGTGCCTAGGCTGCATAGGAATGTTGATTTCCTCCATCAGGACTCCCTCCAACTCACTTCAGTGCCAGTGGAATAATTAAACCCCACCTGCAATGAAGGTGGGTATTGTTGGCATAGGAGTTAAAGCACACTTCAGTAACAATCTTGTCTTCTACAGTTTGCACACTTAATTGACTTCACATGAAATCCAATACTCAATACCCTTCTATGCTAGTCATTCATCAAGGATGAATTAGTTCATGAGTAATTTAAATGCAGAGCTTAATTTTTAAGCATTACTGAAAATGCCTTTTCAGTATTAAATATGCTCTAATGTTAAATTAATACCTGATACCTTAGGAGTCAGCTTCTTTTCCCAACCTCTCAAATTCAATCTGCAGATTATCTCTTCATTCAACTACTGAAGAACTTGTCTCACTGGCTTTGAGATTCCAAGACTGAGAGAATCAGCTCTTCGTGTCTGAGACTCTTAACAGAAAACTACACCAGTGGCTGTCTGCCATCCGGTAAACGATGCAAATCTAGAGATCTTCACAAGGGTTTCTGTGATGTTGAGGCAGAGTGGCTCCTTACCTTTTGAAAAGGATAATTACCTTCAAAGAAGAAATAAATACTCACCCAACAATAAATAGCATTCATGCTTTCCTCTTGTGGGGAGATTTGCCTGGAAATTTGGAGGTGCCAAAACTATTGCAGAGAACTCGACAGGGAGATCCCCAGAGTAAGCTCGGAAGTGGCTGGAGGACGCATTATTGCTACACAAGCTACACCCTCCTGCAAGCTGGAACTGCACTCCACCCCGCTGTGCTTCTGAAGGATATCAGCTCGCTTTAGGTAATTCCGGCAAACGTTCTCCTTCTCAGTGCAATTCTAAAGTCTCTTTAGCAGACAGGGAAGGGCTGAATAAAATAATTGATGAAACTCATCTCTGTAATTTTGAGTAGTGAGTCCATAACCTCTAGACTGAGTGTGTGTCTTTGTATATAAGCATGCACACACACACAGTCACACACACACTCCCTTACAGTATACTTCATGTATCAGATGAAGGAGGAAGGGAGTTTAGAAGGGGATTGTCCGAGAGCGGTGGTCTTATGACCCGCTCTAGAGCCATGAAACAGTCAATCAGGTGACTCAGTTCACCACTCAGGTAGGATTCTTCTCCTGATCACACCTTTAATCACTGCTGCTATCAGGTGCCCCAACATCACCCTAAAAGTTTTGGGTGCGAGAAGATGGAGAAAGCAGGAGGGGTTTCTCTTGCAGGGGATTTTCTCTGGCGTTTGTATCGCTGTAAGAAAAATGACCATCGTGGTACAGACCTGAATTGCACAGGACCCTAAGCACTTCACACCTACCGGACTTGTTCGGAATGTATTATGCCCATTCCCATGACACAGAAGGAAGAAGAGAGTGTAAAGAGGTTACGTGCTTGCTCCAAATCCCAAGGCTTGTGTCTGTTGGAGGAAGTATCCACATAGGAACCAGTGGGAGGTCACTGAATGCTTTCCATACCCATGAGCACAGTCTCTGGAGGTGGGAGGTTCAGGGACCTAGCAGCGATGCATCAAGTCCGAGTGGAGGGGCCCCCGGACACCCATTTCCCTGAGATGCGGTCGGCTAGCCTGTTGGTTACACGACCACCCTTCCCCTCTCCTGGCCAAGGCATGCGGACCTTTCTGTGTAAGGGCAGCCAGCTGATGCGTGCAACCCAGCCCCTGACTTGGGCACAGCAGGTGAAGTCCCGGATGAACGAGGCTGCAGTCAGTTGGCAGGAGCCGGGGGACCAGCACCAGCTGACAGCCACGCACAAAGCAAGCCCACTCCCTTCCCGGCTTTTGTCCTGAGGTGGGGGATTCCAGGGCCCATTAGGCACTTTGTTCTCTATCACTATCGCTCCGGCGCAGTTGTCTCGGCGTGTATTCTCCATCCTTTGAACCCTGATGTGGTGGGCAGAGCGGAGCAGGCTCTGATCCTGGGGAGCAGTTAGCCCAGTGGCTGAGCGACTGGTAGCCATGGCAGGTCGACAAAACTCCTTCCTGCAGTCCTCCTGGGGGATCTTCAGTAAAGGAAAGGGGTGATTTTTGAAGTTGCTTTCTTTTTCTCTACCTGTTAACTGCCAGGAACTTCCAAATACAGCCCCTGTTGTCTTTCTGAGTTGAGGGAGCGGAAGCTCAGGCTGGCTCCTTTTCTCTGGGCTCAGTGTGAGTGCAGGGCTTGTCCAGCCCCTTCTAGTTGTAGGACAAGGCCTCCTGCCCTCCCTGCAGGAGCCACTCCCCTCCCCAGCTAAACCTGGTTGCCTTGGCTCTTCATTTCTGCCCCGCGTGGCTTCCTCTTGGATTAAAAACCATAGTTTTCCCTTTGCTCACCGGAAGCCCTCCTGATAACAGAGGAGGGTATTATCAAGTGCTGGGTTCCAAGGAGGGACATACTGTTCCTGTAACAATAGAAACATTCCAGATGGTGGGGAGAAGAGCAGATTTTGTGGAAGGCATTGCATGATTTTGTGCATGTTTGAGAGAGACCCCACGCTATGTGGGGCCAAACACTTGATGATCACACCAGTGAGCTGCTAGAGGTTTTTCGAAAGGGAAAGCCCCCCCACCCCGCCCCGCCCCAGTGCACACAAGCCAAATCCACGTTAGTGCAAATATAAGAATAAAACAGCTGGCTCTCTTTATGTTTAAGTAAACATCAAAATCGGAATACATTTTAAAAGTTGTATTTATTTTTTATGAGAAAATTGTTTAATGTCTTAATGTTATTGTCACGTTATTCGTTTCTTTTATTTAACCTCTTATTCTCAGTTTGGTAACAGTTTGATAATTGCTTATCATTCCTAGATGATCTTCTTTCGGAACTATTCATTTTAAATGTATCTTAAAATAGATTACAAAATCATTTTTTAAACATAATTTCTCCCCTCTTTTTGCCTTTTTCTTCTTTTTTTTCAACGTTCTAAAAGTGGCCAATTGAGCCTCCCAATAGAAATCAAATGCATCTCTGAACATCTAAATTTACTTTACACCGACTCTGCAGAAGGAAGGTCTCCATAACCCTTATAGAAGCAATATTCCACTGCTTTTTTTATTTTTTTTATTCCTTAAAAGTGCTTATCAAGATGAATGAGAACAGTGGTGTGTAATTTCAAAGATGAAATTGCTTTTCTCTCCAGCTTTCCCTCAGCGTTTCAAGGTCACCCATAAAAGGTAAGTAAGCCCTATAGTGTGGGCCTTCTCCTGGGTCTCTGTCAGGGGCATGTTACCCTCTTCACGAAGGAGCGTGCCTTTAGATACTCCGTTTTATTTTTCCTCTCTAAAGAGGGTGTGAAATTCCAACTCATTCACACATTGTTGGGTACGCTGAAGTGTCAAGAAGAGTAAATAACACCCCTGTCCTCCGTCTAACACACTGTTTTCATGGCACCTTTACTCAACTACCCCCTGAAACCCAGGGAAAACTGCGTGCACGCCCCAGAGCCGAGTCTCCTCGAAAGAGTGATATCGTACAGATGTGTAACGCTAAATGGGGCCCAAAATCACGCCAGAACTGTGCCTTGTTTGATTTAATATTTAACAAAATATCAAAACAATGGATTCTGCTTTCTTCTCTCCGATCCCCTGAAGTTCCACCACCACTTAAAGCTTTAATCTGAGGATTTACATTTGACAACCCACTGGTGCCCAAATATTCTCAAGCATCCAGGATGGCTAACAGCTCAGGAATTGCCACGACATCCTGTTCCTTTATAGGGAAGTATGCCTTGGTGATCATTTGTATTGGCGAGATCTGTAACTCAAACCTTGATTTTTCTTAGATTGAAATGATTATCATATTCTCACAGGTAATCTGGCTTTATAACATTTTAAAGCGATCTAAAATATTTTAAAACGCGTTATCTGTTGCATAGTAATTTTATAACCATCAGGAGAATTATAGCTCAGAGTGACAATATTTTGCTTACTTCCTCAAAACGCCTGTTCCTCCGTGAAAGTAACAAAACTTATGGCAGTTTAAAGGACAATCATCAACAGTGAGTGGATTGAAAGGAAAACCCCCAGAATACTTGAAGCCAAAACAAGAAAGAGCCTTTAGGAACATGACGGGGAATGACACGCTAGTGGGAACTACTGCCTGCGTGGCCCGGTTGTGGTGGGGCGGCCCAGCGTACGGACTTCCCTAACACCGAGAGTCCCGGGCCCCCGGAGGTGGTATGAAGCTCACAGGGTTGTGTCAACAGTGAAATTGAGGATGAGAGTAACTGCCCAGCAACGGCCACTTGGTAGTAACTGTCTTATTAGCAACAGTCAATATTATGATGAAAGCACTTAGGAGAACTACTAAGTGGTCCTTTGGTAATCGAACAAGCATCTTAAAGGGAAAGAAAAGGCTAATACACTTCAGCATCTGCCTTGGGTCTGCTTTTACATCAACTCTTTCCCAGTTTGAACTGTTTCAATTTTTGATTCCGGTCCCCATCCCCCAAACTTTCGATAAATTTGGAGACATGGTGACAAAATATCATTTAGCACAAAGCCCAGAAAAGAGAAGCACAGAATCACAAGCTAGGATATGGGGAGCGCATGGCTCTCTATCAACGTCCAGCCGTCACCCGGGAGGTTCCAGCAGCCGCTTTTCTGGCTCTGTGCCCCTAGCCTAGCAGATTGCCGCCAGGAAGGCCATCAGGATTTTCCAGAATCTTGCCTGTGGTTAAATTTTTGGAGCAAGGTAGTCAAGACCTGTGTTTTAGTAATTATCTTTTTAAAAAAGTTAATGACTCTTTAAATGACAACATGCTTTCGCCTATAACAATAGTTACCACTTAAGGATGCTTATCAGACTTATGATCTCCTCAGGCTGTCACCATTGTCCTTAAGGTAAATAGGATGACAATGATAGTAATAATAATAACAATAAGAGTAACTTTATTATGATGACTCCTACTACTAGTGTTTTATTGATAAGAAAAACTGAGGAACAGAGAGGTTGACTAACTTGCTCCAGAGCAAAAGTTTACCATGTGATCAGTAGAGGTGAGGTAGGACGCATGCACTTCCTCCAGCCTCATACCTTGCACACTAGAACCCAGAAGCCTTTCAAGGACCCCAGGATCTCTTCACTGAAGTTTGGGACCCCTGAGCCTTCTCTTCCATGAGGCTAGTTTTTATTTTCCAAAGACTATGATGTTATCTAAATGAACCTGAGTATAATTGCGAACAAATTTACAATCTAGAAATGTTATAGTAAGAAGAATACCAATTTAAAACAAGAATCTAACTCGAGGGTAAATGCAAAGCATGCAAGATGCCCTGTTGCTTTTCCCAAGTTCATGATATCACTTGCGAGTGCCATGACCTGTTTCTTAAGAATAGGTTTCCTCCGTGATTCCGTGTACTCGAACTCCTATTTCAAGTTTACTAGTGATCCAAGTTAGTTTCTCTTCTGCTATTCAGCAGTGGCTTGTAGGACCCTTTCCATCTTGTTCACTAAAGATCTGTTATTGTGAAGTGGTGAGTGTGTGAGCCCATGTGGCCGCGATCAGGATCCATGCAGAACTCCTCTCAGAAGCCTTTCTTCCCAGTCCCAGACATACCTCAACTCCTGAATGGGATTCTCAGATTAGGACAGGCAGACCCAATGCAGTTCTCATGACATATCTAACAGTCAATTTTCGGGACTGGAAGATTCCTTCCCGGTAGAGAAATATAATCTTTCTGACCTCAAAACTTCTACCTCAAGTCTTTCATGTGGCTTAGAGTTCATGACCTTTTTTTTTCTCCTAGGTTTGAAAACTTACATTCAAAAGATGAAAAGAAGGGGATTTTAATCAGAATGGAATTCTGCTCCCCTTGAAAAGGCTGGAATCACTCAGTCCAGGGAGGTTGTCTGGGTCCCACTTACAGACTCCCAGGAGCCTTCAGCCACACCCTCAGGTGCGTGGGATCCACACACCTCTGATCGTAGCTCGCTTATCGGGACAAAGTCAAGCTACCGAAAGGAAAACTTTACTTTCTATCATTTTTATTTTGTGTCTTCTAAATGAAAGCATGTTGTTCCTGGTTGTGACATTCCTGTATCCCTGCTCAAGGTGAAGAGAAGCCCAGCAGTGTCTGCTGTTAACGTTTCTCGCATGTTACACTTAACAGTTCATAGACACCGACCCCCACAAAGAGGGCCGTGCCATCCATGTTCCTTCCTAACAAATTCATTTCTTTAATAATGTAGCATGTGTATCTTTCAATGGTTAAAAACAAACAAACCAAACTTGGGCTTCATTTTCATGGCTGCATATAGTTTCATTTTAAGGGCGTTACGTAATTCAATTTAGTTAGCAAATCACTTATAGATACATAATCATTATGACTACCGATCTTCCTTTTATTTATTTTTTCTTTTTACTTTATTCTCTTATTCTTCTTATTTTAACCAATGTGGTGATGAAATTTCTTGCATATATTTTGTTAGAATACATTCCCAAAAGGTCACTTCCACAGTGCTAGGTTGTCCACAGTTGAGGTCTCTGAAACTGGGTTCCAGAAACTTACAGAGACATGTGCCCCTGTGAGGAATGCACCTGGGCTCATTTCCAATGGAAGACACGTTCTTCCCAGGTATCTTTAGCAGTGCACAACACATATTGGCGTTCGATAAATTCCTTTGGATGAATGAATTTATCCTTAACATTACTGTTGTGGTTTTTACAATTTTTAACCTTTGCTAACGTGAGTTATAAAACATATTTCTTGGTTTTAATTTGCATTTGTTTGATTACCTTTGGGGCTGAATGTATTTCCAGAACACCTTGTCCATTGACATATTTACTCATTCTCCTGTGAATTACTTTCCGGGGTACTCTCTCATTTTCTTCTGATGTTATTGACACATTGGTTTCTTCTCATTGAAATCAATGAGAGTAATTCAGAAACTAGTCAGTAAGTCTTTGTTGGTGACACTTCAAATCTCTTTTTCTGTTACCTGCTTGTCTCTTAACTTTGGTTGAGCTGTTTTTACTACACATTAAGTATTGTGTTTTTCTCATGTGTATTTATTTTTTCAGAAGATGAGGTAATTTTGGGTCTTTATCAGATTATCCAATCTTATTCTAAGAGCATATTTTTGAAATTATTCTAACAAATATTAATTGAGGTATAATATGTGCCTGACTCATAATTTTTGTTCATGTTCTTTTTAGAACATAGACCATAAAATTTTAGAATAGAATATACAAAAATTGTGTGTTTTCATTTGGAATTTGTTTTCCATGTAAGGGATGAGGAGCTCTCTAAATTTCTTTCTTTTTAAAATACTTAGCAGTTGAATGAACATCATTCATTTAAAGTTCAACTTTTCCCCAGAGTTGAAAGGCCATCTCTGTCAAATATTAGATTTGCCTATAAAACTGGGTCTAATTTTAGACTCTCAAATCTGTTCCTCTAATCTCACCATTCAATCACTACAGCCATACTATCCCATCACATTTTGATTATTTATCTTAAAAATGCATTTTCTTATCTGGGAAGTCATGTGGTGGTCTTTTCACTTCCTTTCATAATTCTCTACCTTAATTGTGCATATCCTTTTTCTGGATTAGCTTTAGAATTATCTCTGTTGCAGTCTTAAAATTCCAATGGAATTCTCCTAGGATGCCATAATATGTGTGAATCAGACTGGGAAGACTTGCTATCTTCATGAAATGCAGCCAGGCATGTTTTTCAATATACATATCATATGTTTATGTGTGTAACATGACTCTAAAATTCTATTTTAGCAAAATAAAGCACAATAAACATGATATATAAATGTATTTTCCACCAATAGAAAAATAAGTTCATCCAGGTTCAGCCCAGACATGAGCCTTTCTGCATCTCCTGGAACATTAAGTTGTAAAATCAAACAAAGGACTCAGAGACTCCCTTCCTTTCTCTTAAGAATATTCCATCTTATGGACTCTGAGAAACAAACTGAGGGTTCTAGAGGGGAGGAGGGTGGGGGATGGGTTAGCCTGGTGATGGGTATTAAGGAGGGCACGTTCTGCATGGAGCACTGGGTGTTATGCACAAACAATGAATCATGGAACACTACATCTAAAACTAATGATGTAATGTATGGTGATTAACATAACAATAAAAAATAAAAAATAAATAAAAATTTAAAAAAAGAATATTCCATCTTAATCCATCATTTACGAATTAATGGAATGAATTGCCACATTTTCTGATCTTGAGACTTTGGAACCCTGAAAATCTCTTGGGAAGCCTGGAGTTTAATCTACCTTTTGCCTGCTGGTCACAGTGGTGTTTCTTTTCATTTTGTGGAAAATAGTCTTTCTTGCTTCAAGGGCTGTCCTTGCTCACTGACGTTTCTTTATCCTCTTGCCTCTTAGCATCATCATTTTGTAGCTTTGATGGTATCATGTCTCAGTCTTTACATTTTATATAAAAGATCCCTAATTATTTAGTTTGCACTCATGTACAACCTAACCATTTTGATTCTCCTGTGGACCAGCAGCTTTAGGCAGTGACATTGTCTGCCATTTACAAAGGAAGACTTGAGGCAGGTAAATGATCCAGGTCCCATCCCACACTATCTGCAACAGAGCATGGGAGCAAACCCAGGTGGCAGGACCCAGAAGCCCCCCATGTAAGTTCTCACCATGAAGTCTATAGTATTTCTGTTCCTGCCCACTGATAGGAGAGCCCATCAAGCTTGGGCATCATGCCGTCCCTGGATCACTGCTTAGAACACAGCTGCTGCCAGGCAGGATTGCCTTTTTGGACTTGAATTGAAAGAGAAACATATGCCTTTTATTGTGTTTGGCCCATTATATATTTTGGGCTTATTACATCATCTAGTATTAATAATTCACTTAACAAGTCCTGTTAAATATGGTTAAAAAATACATCCTTGCTGCATGTTTAAATAAATCTCAAATAATTGAGTAACTATAGAGAGGATGAAGTTAGGAAATGGGGTGGAACCAAGAATGAGGCTGATTCTCAATATGCAGAACGTGAAAGCCCTTCCTCTGTCTCAAGGGACAAGTTTGCTTCTAGGGCAGAAGCTGGAAAAAAAGGAAAAGACATAGAATACATGACTGGGGAGAAACACAGGTGTTCGTAATGCCAATGATGGTGTTCTTTCGGCCATTCAGACTGAAGCATTTATCCACGTGAGGGAGCCCATTAGGAATCCACCTGCAATTAAAATATCAATGTAGATGTCCGTGTCCATGTAGATGGTAAGTTGGTGTATGTGTAGATGATATGTATATGTACATGTAGATGATATACAGATGTATGTGTAGATGATATGTACATGTGGATGATGTGTAGATGATATGTAGATGTAATATGTGTATGATACAGAGATGCACATGTGCATATAGCTAATATGTAGATGCATATAGTGGATATGCAGATGTACGTGTAGATGATATGTAGATGCAAATTTAGAGATGTGTGTAGATGATACGCAGATATAGATGTATACGTAGATCTTGGCATAGGTACACATGATGCTGATATAGACCAGACATCAGTGGCCGTAGGTATGGATTAAACACAGGCATAGACTTAGGTAGAGATTATAAATGCTTTCATGTCCCTCTCACTTGTCCACCTCCGCCAGTTTGTGGATTGTTCTATCAGTGACTCATCTGGAGTACTCCGTGACCTCTTCTGGCTCCTTCAGTCATCTGGCTTCTCAGCTGCCTTTGATATGGTCAGCCATTCCATTCTTCTTCAAACATCTTTTTCCCTTTTACTCTGTGACTTTCTAGTGCCCCAGATTAGGTCGATCCATGCATCCACTCCCCCCAAGTGCCTTCTGCTCAGATTCCTGCCATCCTGTGGGCCCCCATGTCCCTCAGGCCCTGTCCTGGGAGGCTCCCGTTTTCCACTCCCCACTCTGAGTGTGTCCACCCACCTCTGTGACTTCAACTTCCTCCCCGTGATCCTTCGTCATCAACCTCTGTCACTACCCCTGGCCGTCGCTATGCAGTCCACACCCTGCACTGTCCTCATGGGTGCTGGCTTGACCTGGAAACCTGATGCATCCCATGCCGAGAACCAAAGCTATCCCCTTCTCTAAATCTCACCACTGGGACTTCCCTGCATTGCCCTGGCTGACATGGGCAGCTGTCTCCACCAGAGATGCATGATTCATCTGTTTCCCTGTTCTCTCCCCTTCCTGCAGATTCCTTACACTCCCCACTCGTCTCCATCACAACCTGGTAGTGATCGCTGTTGACGAGATTTGAAGTGGTCTTTTCTCAGTCGTTATGTTGCACACTGAAATTAATATAATGCTGCATGCCGGTTGTATCTCAATAAAATAAACATGTGGGTCAAGGATTTCAGGGTTTTTTTAAAGATTTATTTACTTATTTGAGAGAGAGAGAGTGAGCCCATGAGCAGAGGGTAGGCAGAGGGACAGGGAGAGAGAGACTCTCAAGCAGACTCCACACTAAGCAGGGAGCTGATATGGGGCTTGATTCCACAACCCTGAGAACATGACCTGAGCTGAAAACAAGAGTTGGATGCTCAGCCCACTGGGTCACCCAGGTGCCCCAAGGATTTCAGTTTTAAACTTCCTAGAACTTGAGAAATTTTGTATTCAAAAATTTTTTTCTGAGCATTCTACAAGGGGTCAAGCTTCATCCAACTAAGAGATGATTTGAAAATTTTGGCAAAAGAAGGGATAATGAGAATTGAATGGGTTTAGTTATAAATCTAAGATTAAATCATACATGATAATAAGCGTTGAAGAACATTATGTAACAAAGTAGAAATACAATTGAAAATGGGAGCAAAAGAGAAATGTAAACAGAGTTTAATGATTACTTCATAGGCTGTAGGTAGGAGTGAAAGACATCAGTGAAACTAGCAAACCAAAAGTTTCTACAGATGTAGGTGGTAAGGAAAACAGGGACTAGGAGCTGAGGTCCTTAGTTATTGCAGACAGATGACCTCATCTGCCCATATTGAGGGCTTCCCCTGAGGCTACTCAAGCTCTGACCCTTGTGGTATCTTCTAAATATTTAAAAAAAAAGGGCGCCTGGCTGGCTCAGTCAGTGGAGTGTGCAACTCTTGATCTCGGGATTTTAAGTTTGAGCCCAAGTTGGGTGTAGAGATCACTTAAAAATAAAATCTTTAAAAAATATTATTTAAAAAAAAAAACACTAGAAAGGGAAGAAGACCATGTAAAAATAGGGTCTCAGTCAACACAGGGAGTATATATTTTTTTGACATTTTGCAAATGTATGAACATTTAAAAGTATTTTTTGTTCATTAATAGCCATGAAGATGCACATAATATAGTAAAGCAGAAGTATATAACTCATCCTTTCTGACGGCTGAGTAATATTCCACTGTATATATGGACCACATCTTCTTTATCCATTCATCTGTTGAAGGGCATCTCGGCTCTTTCCACAGTTTGGCTATTGTGGACATTGCATGGAGGACATTAGGAGAAGGAAGGGAAAAATGAAGGGGGAGAATCAGAGGGAGAGATGAACCATGAGAGACTATGGACTCTGAGAAACCACCAGGGTTTTAGAGGGGAGGGGGGAGGGGGGATTGGTTAGCCCGGTGATGGGTATTAAGGAGGGCACGTACTGCATGGAGCACTGGGTGTTATATGAAAACAATGGATCGTGGATCACCACATCAAAAACGAATGATGTATTGTATGGTGACTAACATAACATAATAAAATTTAAAAAAATAATTAAAGTATATAGCTCAGTAAGATTATGAAAAAGAACAATGAAAAACACCTCACTTATGAATTTTTAATTCTCATGAACAAGAATTCAAGCTTTATTAGTTGGCACTTCTATTACAGATTTATAGTATAATATATTGTTAATCCTTAAATTTTATAATTCTAAAATCTTAATGATTATATTGGCTGATTGTCATTCTATTTAGATTTTTAAAGATCAATAACATGCTCAGATAATTTCAAGGATCTACTTCAGTCTGAATAATGATATAGATATAACCAGAACACTTTTCTCAACACACACACACACACACGCACACACACACACACCTATACACACAAATCTTAGTTATCTATCTAAATGTGTTTTGTGTTTGAACATAGTCACAGTAACACATGAACTAAAATTGTTTTGTTGTTACATAACAAATTATAAAATATATAGTATAACTCATTGAAGAAAACTTCAGAATTACAGAACAGGTTAATGAAAAAAAATTCACCTACAATTCTATTATCTAGAGGAAACTCCTGTAACTATTTTGGGATTCTTTATGCCAGCCTTTTATTTTGAATATCTTATAATTGACATTTTTGCAATTCAAATCCTGATTTTTCACTTAATATTATAGTAAACATTTCCCAGTATATTAAATATTATGTGTAAACCTATTTTTGATAGTTATATGCTATTCCATCACATGAGTAAATGGTTATTTTCACTAACAAATTCTATACCATTTTAAATGTGCATCAACGCTCATAAGAGTTATTGTTGCTATTATATTTAACTTCCTTGGGATCAATTTATGATGCAGAAGCATGAGATCAAAGTTCCTAAATATTTGAAGGTTTTTTTGTCCAGATGTCCAATGACTTCCCTACATAATTGTACCAATTTATATAAGCAGGTTTCAGAAGACTCTTAAGCCACACCTTCAATGGAAAATATTTCACGTGTTCTAAAATTATTTTTTGACAAAATAAAACACAGGTTAACTATCTCCCATGCCCTATTCTCTGGTTATTGCTTAGTTTTTGTTTTGTTGGGCTTTGTTTAATCAGTCTTAGTAAATGATATGAGATATTTTGGAAAGAATTTATGATACAAAACATGAGCTTCTGATTACCTGGGGGTGGGGTAACAGGCGCTGAGGCTGCTCCTCTCCCTCCTCTATCCTAATATAAAAAAAACCAAAAAACTATTTTTATTCAGACAAGTTTTGGAATACTCGAACACATATGGTTCCATATTGATGATAAAACCTTCTTAGGGCCAGCTACCAACTAATTTTTTATACTTTCTATTTTCAGAGATATCCAAATTTAAGATTAAGGATTCAAGAAATTATTTCTATTTCTCTCCCTCTCTCTCTTTTTTTACGGTTAGAATGTTGAGCATCTTCAGAACTAAAGTATCATAATATTACCCTGCCACCTAGGGGTATTGCCAAAGAAATTTACACATGCACAGTAAAGAGAGGCGTAGTATGTTGGCCAAGATGTAAATATTCTGTTACTACTATAAATAACTTAGTCACTAAATTCTGTCACTAATACACATAGCTTCCACCCTTATGCTTTTATGTTTTATCTCTTCTAAAATAATCTGTTGTTAAAACCATATGAAAATAGCTAAATGGAAATGAATGAGATCCTCCCTGTGTCTGCCATAGTCTTCCAGGACTGTGGAAATGTAAAAGTTAACACAATAATGACTGTGCATTGATACGTCATGGGCCCATAAACAACATACATGTTTTCCCAAGCCCTCCATGCCCTTTATTTATTATTCCCCATTTAAAACAGTGCTGTGTGCTTGGGAGACAGATCTCTATTTGGGATATGGCCAATTGACCACTGCCGTGGAGGTGGTCCTGGGTCTAGATCAGAGCGTAAACATACAGTCTGACTGATCAAATCCTTCATACCATCGAAGGTGATGAAAATCCATCATCCCAACTGTTCACTTCCCATGGCTGTCCTTCGATGACGATGCCTAACAACCTTTTCTAATCCCCTGAAAATAAGCTAGTCCTGATGACATTTACTGAAGTGAGAAATCTAAATATTCAAACTTAATGGCAGTATCTGCCTACTCTGTGGAGAGGGGGCTTCTCCCCCGAGGGACCTAAGAACTAACACGCATTTGGGGGGATAGTGAGCGTACACCCAGACCAGATAGCGGAGTTCTTGACGAAGCGCACTTTGCCACTATTTAAAATTAATGGAGCATGTAGACAGAACTTCATTTTGAAAATGCAGACTTTCTGAGTTACAGCAAGGTCTCCCTGCCCTGCACACCAAAGCAGTGAGGAACAGCGCTGCAGAGGGGCGCCTGCTGCCATCTGTCCTGGGAGTGGCGTCTCCCCTCCGTGCTGAAGGGGCAAGGAAATGCCCAAACATGGCGCGTCTCCTCAAGACAGACCGATCAGTCCAATTCTCGCTATCTTGCAGGAAAGACCAAGAAGAACGGAGTCTGTGTGTCATGTGTTAGCCTCGTCATTCCTTCGTGAAGCTATTTGTCCCAAGGAATGGTGACTTGTTCCCTTGGCCTCAAGCCCGTGTAATTAATCCTTGCAATAATATCAGCCTGGAGGGAGCTTTCCCTCCTTAATATTAGGAAAATCCACCCCCCCCACATACCTGTTTTCTTATATTTCCCATTTTCAAGGCAGGGAGAGGGAACTGAAAGATGTAGATGGCCGGGGTTCTGCTTAGCTTGGGGCTTTTCTTCATCGTGACAGGCCTTTGTTCCTGCACAGAGAGAGCTCTAATTACACCCTCTCCAAGTCAAGGCTCCATGTCGGGGCCATGCAAATGCTAGGCGCCTTTTCTCTCCTCATTATGACCTGTCTCTTCCCAGGCACATCACTTTCTCAAAGGGTGAGGGCTCTTCCTTCTGAGTTAAAAACACACTTTCTTCATTGGCATCTTCTGTGTACCAGTTTTGTTCCAAATCTCATTCCTGTTCAGAGGGCTGAGAAAAATGCTATTTGGGATCGTTTGCCAGATGTGCAGTGTTTGAATTCAGAAATCAGTGACATCGGTGTCCGACTGTCCCTGTATGCCCTCGAGCCGGCTGCCATTCCAAGCTCATGCCCTGGGAGTGTGGCCACATGGCCACCTTGGGCCAGCATAGTGATGCCATTTAAAATGCAATCTATGTGCCCCAGGATTCCCAAACCCATACGAAAGAGGCTCAGAGTAGCTGAGCCCTGGTCCACTTGCATTTGTGTAAGAGTTTGATTTGTGCTTTTTAATTAGGAGGCTATTCAAATAACCTTTAAATGCAAACGTATACCATAACCAGACGAGGTCTTAGTAGAACGGTAACAGTTGGCCTAGCTAGGAAAAACTATTGAAAGGAGCTCCATAACATTTTGGTGTAATAGAAGGATCTTTACAAGCCCAACTCAAATTCGTAGTTTCTATTGTTATTGTTGGCAGTGACTTTATTCCAAACTATTGCTCTTCCAAGTTTAAAAATCTAGGCAATGCTCGATGGAACAGCATGAATAGGAATTTTTTGGGTTTTATTTAGATTTCTTAATGCAGTTTTAAAATTCAACACCAGAAAGAACTGACATAAATTCGAAAATTTTTGCTTCTTGCAATAGTATCTTCATCTGGTAAATAAAACATTCTTAGTAAGAAATGATCACTAATTTTACAGAGATAAAATATTCAAATTATATAAAATGAGTAAGAGTTATTAACTCTTCTATAATTTAATATTTGCTGGTACAGGAAAAAAGTTTCCTCCTCTCAGCATCCATTTAGAAAACAGATAATTTAGTACATATTTCATAAACCATATTTAAATTACTTATGAAAATCAGGTACCTACATATGTTTTGAATATACATAACGACAATCAGGTTTTTGAGTATTTACTCAAAAATAACATTGTGTTACAAATTGTCAAATAATGCCATCACACGTATAACATGTATTATTTAATATACTCAATTCCTTTTATAATACACTGTATTGAAAACACTGATGTTAATTAGGCTGCTCTTGACTTGGCAGACTTTACTTTTTTGACTTGTGTTTTAACAATTCAATTATTCCTTTTCATTAGGAATCATATCTCTAAAATGTTCCTAAATGATAAAATCAAATAATGTTCATATTACTATTATAGATAATTTCCGTATGTCATTAAATAAATCACCATTGTTGAATTTAAGCATTTTCATTAACAGGCAACTCTATCTCCTACTTGAACTATCCTAATTAATATTCCAGCTTTGATGTGAGATACTAAGATAACCTCGTATGTTACAAGTAAAATGTACAGGGAGAATAGTTAGGTCCCTAAATTCTACAAATAACTATTAAAGATTGTTTCTATTTGATAGTACCAGATTATCTTTATAGTTGTTACAGTGTTACATTTAATTGATAACATTGTATATTTTACATAAAGTGATTGTCCAAACCAAAGAATTTTAGATACATAGATGCATAATGATAATGCTTCCAATGGTATGGGGTTTGAACAATTGTCTGTTACATAAAGTCACATGCAACTGGGTATTATTTATGAATGACAGGAAAGTGTTCACCGTTTTCCTGTTTGCAAATGCAAGGTTTTGGGGGCATCGTTGACAAATTCATGGGTGCTACAGGAATGTCTTGCAGAACCAGGCTCTGCTGGAGACACAAGTCATTCCCACCCCTGGGTGTTTACTGGCAAATTCCCTAGAGCTCTGAGTGACTATCCTCACTAGGCATACCTCCTGTGCTGCCCCCATGCCGTGGACTTCCTCTGAGCATTTGTCAAAACAAATGCTTTTATTGGCCTGTTTGCTTGCATTTATCATCAGGTAAATCAGATTTTCTCCATAAAAATCTATTTTAAAAACAATTAGTCATTTTAGCCATTTTTTCAAAAGTAACATGAGTATATCAGAAATCAATTACCTTGTTACTATTGTTAAAATCTAGACTAGCTGCCATTTGAAGATTTCAACTGTCTCACTGAATCTCTGCATGAAAAAAAGTTTCCCAAAAATGTAAAACATAGCAAAATGATCCGCTTTTGGATCATTTTGATCTTAAAATGTTGTGGCTTTTTTTTCCCTCTGGAAAGCATATTAATGGATTAAGTGGGAGTCAGTGAAAGTAAAGAGCATATTTGTCAGTAAATTCTGGGGCTGTAAGAGGTGAATGATTTTGCTCATTGCCAATTCAAAAGAAAGAAAAGGAGGGGCAATCGCAGCAGCAAGAAATAGCTACTAAACTAGGTAGACCAGGATTAACTTATTTAATTCTCACAACAAACCTCTGCAGCATGAGGAAACTGAAACAGAGAGGTTAAGCAACTTGTCCAAGGTCGCACAGAGTTCAAGTTGTGGTGAAATCTTAACCACTGACACCTGGGGTACGTCCTAACTCCTCAGAGTGACTGTGGGCTGGCCACCTCCCCAGGGTTACCCCCATATGTAAGTAGGGGATTACAATACCAGACTGTTGCAGGAATTAATTAAATGAGGCAATCGTTTATTGTCAAATTCCTTGGCAAGTTTGCAGGACGAGGCAGGAACTGTGCATGTGTGTACATGCGTGTCTCTGATCTTAGAACTGTATGTTCCATCGAGTAGAAGTTCCACAAATGCAGGGAGAATAAATGAATGTATGTATAATGTATGGATGTGTTCTTGGAAATTAATTTTAATCCTTTTTACTTTATCTCCTATATTGTGGCTTTTACTACTGTTATCTGTAAACTGATTGTACCCTCCACCCCTATTAGAGTTAGTTCAGGGACTGTGACTTGCCAGTTTTTATGCTCACACATAGTGGGCATGAAATAAGTACTGGCCGAATGCAATTAAGTTTACTTTTACTCCAAGGCACTGTAATTCTTTGTCAGTTTGAAAGCGTTCAACGAAGGGAAGACTTGCTTTGCAGGCTTGATATTAATGAGAATTCTGGCCTATGTGTTATGATCAATTACATTCATGGTCAAACTGCATTTTTCCCAAGTGCTCTATACATAGGAGAAGAACAGGCAAGCCCAGCTGGATGTCCCTGGCTGACGCTGGCCTGGTGCCCACAGGCAGGAGAAGAGAGGGTAGCTGTTGCAGAAGGGCAAGGCTGAACCCTCAGGCTCGCACCAAGTATGTGGGCCACATTTCAGAAAGAAAGGATAAACGAAACAAAACCAAAAGAAAGAAGGGATAAACAAAAAAACAAACAAACAAAAAAAAAGAGGGAGAGAGAGAAAGAAAAGGGGAAAAAAAGGAGAAGAAAAAAAGAAGAGAGAAGGAATGAACTTTGAAGGACAATTTATCACTTCACGGATGAAAGAGAAATCCGAAGCAAATGTAGATGACAAAACTGGGAAAATCATCCACTAAGAGTTTCAGTATCATTGACTAACGTGCTCTGCAACTGGAGTGCAGGGAACAGGTGTGAAATGTCTTCCTTTCTTTCCACAGTTTTCTTGGATGCATTAGTGCACAGATTAAAATCTTCCATGTTCGCTTTCACCGTGTCAGTGCTTAAGGACATAAACACAAGGAAAATAGCATCTTGTCCTGGGATGTCAAAGGCTGCTATTAACTAGATAAAGCTGGTTCCAGACCTTATTAGTCCAGTCTTGTCTCTTGGGGAGGCTCCTCCCTCAGCATGAGAACACCTGACCTCTTCTCCTCTCTCTTTGATGTCCAAACCAAGCAGGTTTGTGTGTAAGCCCTCCGGCAGGAAGCTGCAGTGGAGAGGCCTCTCTACTGAGAGTTAAAACAAGACAGGCCTTTAAATTGATCTGTTGGCGTGGGGGCATGGGTGAGTGCACCTATGTGTGTGTGTGTGGGGAGGGGGTGGTGCTGTGAATCTCCACATGGTGTTCCTGGGCCGTGAGGTTGTGAGTCCCTGGTGTCTATCACCCAGATAGACCCACACTGAGTCCATGTGCCTCATTACCAAAACGATGTTGACAAACTCAAAAGCACCAAGGAGAGAAGCAAAAATGAGAAAGCAGCTGGAGGACTGATTTATGAGGAAGAATGAAAAGAACCACAGATAATAGTGAATTGTATTTTGTCTTTCTTATGGAGCACTTTGAGGGAATTCTAAACAGGAATATGTTTGCAGATGAACTCAGAGGAAACATATTTGGAAAACAATAAAAGTGCGAAGACTGGGAAGAAGCTGAAAAGAGGTAAATCAAGCAAAACACCATTTGGTTAGCTAAAAGAGGGAGACACTTCTTTTGGTACCATGATTCAGAAAATAACAGACTGCTGAAAGAATTTACATTAAAACCAGCGAACACCTTATATGGACATTGCAAAAGCCAACCCAAAAATAAATACACAGTTTATGTAAATGTTGGCACATGTTGGAATGTGAATCATCTGAGGAGTTAAAATCCTCACACATTAAAACTGATAGAGGAGCTCTGAGCAGACAGGCTAGGAGGGGAGTGAGGCGCGGGAGCCCGGGAGGGACAGTCGGTAGGATTTTCCTTTTCCATACACTTGGCTCCATACTTTATTCTAGAGGATAACTATCTGACAGTCTGACCCCTGGGAATAAAGTCAATATCAATCAGGCTTGAGATCTGCTGGCTTCAGGGAACAAAGAAAAACCCTATTTACCTATGGAAGTGAAACGCCATGCGAGCATAAGTGTTTATATTAAACGAAAAGTTTATGGTGCTTTGCAGCAATTTATTATGATTTTCCTCCAAACAGCTGTTCCTTCACCATCTTCCCAGAACCGTTCCTAGGAGTTGAGTTGGGTGCACATTCTTTTTTTTTCCCCCCCATACTAGTACTCACTGCTTCTAATGGTGACGCGGGCAGTGACTGGTTTCCTAACAGCAAATGAGAAAGTGCTTGTGTACGGATCCCGCACCAACACAGAGCAACCGCTTTCCAGCTAAATGCCTCGAATGTGCTTATCATTGCATTAGATTTCATGTGTTTTATAGTTAAAATGCATGATTAGCAGTGTACAAAAGCATGTGTTGGGGGTTGTCACATTTTTTAAGACAGGAGAATACGGAGCATGTTAGAAGCTGTGTTATAACTCAGAGAATGGAGACGGGCCTAATTTTCAGAAATTTATGATGTTTTGACTCACCTAATAAAATCAAAACCTACTACCTAGTGCAAAATATCAGAGTGTGATAAAGAAGACGTAGGAAAGTTTATTGTGTTCTCATCGTTAACAAAAACTATCAGTATACTTCTATCAGTTTTTTTTTTCTAGGTAATAATTAAATATTTGATTTAGAAGAAATACAATGAATATTAGGTCTCCCACTTAGTATCAAGTGCCCTCTGTACCATAAATACATATTTCTTTAAGTAACTCGTTCCAGAGCACTCATTTTCACCAGAAGCCAGAAAAAAATTTCATACTTTGAAATGTTTTTCAGAAGCCAGTTTCCAAGGAGTCTTTTCTTCTCTGGAAGTGCAGCTGAGCTGTCTGGGGGGCAGGCTCGAGCCAGCGAGACACACTCACTCCCACTGTCCTTAGAAGTGGATTATAAGGTTTCGTAGCAATTGCTTTACTTGGGTAACGGTGTTTTTCTATTTCTTTTTTCTCCCTATTTAATATTACAAAAGTGATTACAAATATCTGCTCTGCTTTTCCGTTTACTTCACTGGGATTTCCTTACTATTCCTTTAGAAGTCAAGTGGGGAGACTCCCTTCTCTCTGTTCATTCCAGAATGTTGTCCCCTCCTTGCTGATCATGGGATCCTGCTTCATTCTGTCCACCCACTTGGTGTTTTCCTCACTGGCCTATAACCTTGACATTATGTCCTTAAGTCAACCTTAGTGAGCATGAAGCCATTTCCAAAATAGTGAATTTGCAAGATTATTCAAGTATTTTTCTTCCATTCACAAAGTGCAAAGAGTACCAACTTTATTTTTTCTTGACCAAAGAACAATAAAAAGAAAATATTTGAGGATCCCTTCTGAACAGGATTCTAAAAAAAAATCAAAATCAAAATCAAAATACCCAAAGAGCATCTTCCATCACTGGGCTCTGACTTTGCTGGTGGCAGACCTGTACGTTGAGGAGCAATCCACCAATGAGGCAGGGACTGGGCCTGGGGAGTGACTGGGTGGCCAGTGGGAGGGGAGGTGACTGCTCTCCTGGAGGGGGAGAGAGCGTGGGAGGCCCGCTGAGGGTGGAGGCTGGCTTCTGGGCCGCCGGGATTCTGTGCTCATCTGTGGGGCACATTTCGACTGACGACACACTTGCCCGATGCCTCAGTATGCACGGCCATATTTCCCTCTCCCTGGAGGTCAGCCACCTTGACAAGAAAGGGAATGCCAGTGTCCGGGGGTTTGGTTTCCAACACTTTGCAGAACTGCTCTGAGGCAGAGCGGAGGCATACCTCCTGCAGTCGAGAAACAGAGGCACACACAGCACGACATGCCTGTTAGACCAGAGGTGCCACGCTCCACGTGCCTCTGGGAGCAAGGCAAGTGTCTAAGGAATGCATGCCACGTCCGCTCCTACTGTGTATGTTGTGCTCACCTGAGCCCGTGCACCTGCGGGGAGTAGGGCTCATCTCCCACAGGGCCTGTCGGAAAGCCCTGGGAGCTCCGCGTCAGGCTGGGAGAGGGCAGGGGGAGGGACACCCGGACGCAGTGTGGACAAAGGCCCGCTCTCCCAGCACCAGCTGCAGGAAGGTGGCCCCGAGCGGACCCGCAGACCAGGCCACAGTAGGTGGCAGCATCATCAAAGGCCTGGTGGCCGGGCCGGGCGGGCAGGGACACTTGCGTCCTGCAGGGGAGTTTTGCATATGGAGTTGGCTTCCACCTTTCAAGAATTCATCGTCACCTCCTGCCTGCTCCACTGTTTGCCTCTGACTGCATCTAGTAATTAGTCACCCGGCACTTGGAGTTGGCTTATGGAAACTAGTCCTTCCACTCACTGTTTGTTCGGCAGGACATCAGCCTGACGTCCTTCACCTGGAAATTACCAGACAGTGGTCTTGCGATCGCAGAGACACCTTTCTTTAGCTCTTATGCTAAAGAAAAACAAAACTGAACCAGAAATAAATGGCCGAGGGGGAGGGATGGAGGGGGGCATTGGCAGTAGGAATAAAATCTTACATTAATGTTGAAGATGGGATAACCCTAGGTATGTTAGAAAGGTTTTCTCCCTTCTTTTTTTTAAAGTGGTGATCGAGATGAAAGACAGTTGGCTGTTCTTTCTCATCTGAGTCCGGGCAACGTTGCAACGGGCCGCTGAGTCACACAATTAGGGGAAGCACAGCCAAGACCCAGCATGCTCAAGCCAAGCCGTTTCTCCAGGGAAGAGGAAAAAGTCATTTCCTCTCCCCAGACTACCCCAGCAGCCATGACCATGGGATAGGAGGGGCAAACATGCGAAATCAGAATGAGGATGCATGCCACACCAAGTTCACACTCACCTGCAGGGAACAAGGAAGGTGGACCTTCGTGGCGGCAGGGGGCATGCTGGCTTTCCCTTCCGTGGCTCAATTAGCCGTGGATTTTCCACTGCACTCGTGACATAAAATGCTATTTTTACTTTTACTCTCTTGTTTTTGTTCCCTGTGCTAACGCTCACACAGGACATCTCCAGTCCTGTTTAAATATCTTACTCTGTCTGGGTGACTCAGCCACACACACACTCTCTCCCTGTCCCCACACACCTGCACACACATGCACACATGCGCATCTCCTTGCCCTCTCCATCCCAGCAGATTAGTAGTGATTGCTTATATATGCCTAATAAAACTCCTTCCATTAGAAGTACATCGAACTGCCATGTGGAGGGCCGAAACCTGACACCAAGGAGTTGTAGATGCAAGTTCGGTTTAAAATGATGGCAGAGTGAAGCACCAGGATTCATTAAATCAGTCAGAGTTTCTCATTAAACTGTAGATTGACAGTCGGAACTAACTGTCATTTGTGACTCCCTTAGAGTCCCCTACCCAATGAGACACACACACACACACACACACACTTTTTGCATAGCTCATATTATATTTAGAATAAAATAGTGAAATTGTGACTATTTGGTGGCTGGTAAATGCCTGCTTTGTATAAAACAGGAGTGCTTTCTCCTCCTTTTTCACCTCTGCAGAAGAAGGACAAACCCAGTCAGGAGGCTAGTCACCGGTGTTTCTAGTTTACGTCAAAATAATAGATAAAATGGACCCATGTTTCCTAGAATATATTTAAATATTAACCATAAACTCAAGAAACTCACGGCTTGGGCTTTCCATTTTCTCACCATTTAATCCATGCATTATTTCACTTTAACTACAGCCAATAAATCCTTTATGGGAAATTCCTCCTAATATGACTACGGAGGAAGGGTCAAAAATTAACATCTCTTCATGCTTGGAAAAGTGAGTTGATGAAGGAAAGGCACACACTCATTACAAAAATATAATTTTTCCTCAAAGATCTGAGGCCCCTAGGTGACACTGTTTTGCATCTTAACATAAAATATGTAATGCAGAACCTTCTGGTATTAACAGATAGCACCAGAGTACTCTGCCCCAGGCAGTTTGCAAAGATGCAAGATAGTCATGCCTTGAGGTACGTACAGAAAATATTTCTTCCATAAGTGTGGGATCCTGACCATCAATGAGCAGATATTCTAGAAGGCGCTGTCAGTATGACATGTCATCTAGGGGCAAAGATGTTTTCCTGAGCTAAAAAAAAAAAAAAAAAAAAAGAGGGCGAGAGAATCATGTATATGCGTCTATGTAAATGTACTTACATACTCAAAACTGTGTGAGAATGATGGAAAAAGCTATAAGAAAGAGTCTTCAAAAATTAAATGCAATTTCCTAGAGAAGAACTGGAGGGACGGAGTCATTACGTGGAGATCTTTTACTAAGAATTGTCTTCCAGGAATGTATGCTCTGTTTTTTTTCCCTTCCAATTCATTCACTTCCTTAAATGTACCTTTATTAAGAAAAAAAAAAAAAAAAAGTTAGGAGAAGGACACTCCTGTCTATGAAAAGCTTCTTCCTTTTTACATCTATGTTCTAGAAGGAGTATTTCAATTTACAATAATGTGATTTTTAGCTCACAGCCTCATTTCTTCATTCTGTCAAGAGCTCAGATTTCTCTCTTAAGGTAGATTCTCTAAGGCCCCCTGAGCTACTACGAATTTGAAAGCACTTTCTCTAGAAAGCTTTTTCTCAGTCTTTTACAGTAAGAATTTATTTCAGAAGGTGGCTTTGTACCCTTTGTATATAGAGACAGAAGTGGATACAGATATAAATGGGGTAGATACAGATGCGGGTACAGAAATGCAGGGCTTAATGCTCTCTGTGTCACCTTCTGATTTGCATGCCTGCCTCTTGTCTTGCTAGTCCCCGAGGGCGAGAAGTATTCTTGTGCTTTTTGTGCATCACTGACTACCCTTGTCAAGTGCTTTAAAAAATAAATTATCAGGAATTTTTAAAAAAAATCTTCACCTTTGTCCTTGGAATTGAAAGTACTACTTGAACATTCTTTCTGAGTATAGCACAATTTACAGTAACATATGCAATCTTAAATCAACAGTATCTTCATGATCTTGACATTCATAATTCTGCAAGTCAAGCCAAGATTGAAAACAATACCCTCCTTTAATTACATAAAGCGTTTTGAATTCATACTGCGTGAAAGATCCCAGAATATCTAAAAGTGTGTTAGAAAAGTGAACTTGGCAGAGATAAAATGATTATTTCCAAGGATGTGACTAAATTCCTGAAAGATTCTTAAGCTTTATTTAAAAGAATATTGGAGCAAAAGATATCCACAGAATTTCTCATAGTTTTGTGCCATAATGGATTTTCTTTGGAATATAATTAACATACAAAAGCTAAGATACAAATTACGTATTTTTTTTTCAGAGCAACATTAAACACGGCGATATTTTTAATTTGGCAAAAATGTATGAAATGAACATATATGGTAATGTTCAAATTTTAAATTAGTGGAAAAAACAGAATGTTCACCAAATAGCATTGAGAAAAACTGAGTTGACAACTAAAAACAAATTAATTCAACCTCAAAAAATATAAAATGGTAGAAATCTGCAGCATGTATTTTGACTACAATGAATTAAACTAAAAATCAATATCAGGCATCTGGACACCCCCCCCCCCTCCAAATTTGGAAAACAAACATCACACTTCTGAATAAGCTATGATCCAAGGAAGTATCTCATGGAGATTTGGAATATATTTTAAAATGAGTTACAACTGAAACACATCATATAAAAATCTGTGGGTTGTAGGGGCACCTGGGTGGCTCAGTCAATCAAGCATCTGACTCTTGATCTCAGCTCAGGTCTTGATCTCAGGGTCATGAGTTCAAGCCCCCATAAGACCCCACACTGGGTTGGAGCCCAGCTAAAAAAGAAAAAAAAAATGTGGGATGTAGATAAAGAAGTTCTTTGAGGGAAATTTATAGCACTAAAGCTTAAATTAAAACAAGAAATGTTACAAATCAATTACTAAAACTTCCAAATTAAGAAATTAGAGAGGAGGAAAACATTAAACCTAAATGAATCATAAAAAGGAAAATAAAAAAACATAACAGCAGAAATCAATGAAATTAAAAAGAGAAGGGAAAAAAAAAAACAAACAGCAAAATCAATGGAATCAAAGCAGGTTAATTTTAAAGGATCAATGAAATAGATAAAACTTTAGCCAGACTGATCAGAAATAAAAGAGAGAGGAAACAACTTATTAATATTAGAAATAAAAGAATTCTGGAGTTTTGCAGATGTTAAAGGGATAATAATGTGATATTACTAAAGATACCCAAAAACATTTCATAGATTAAATAAATAGATTTGTTGAATGATACAAACTGCCAAGCTGATTCGAAGAAATAAATACCTGGATACTGTAATATCTACTAAGGAAATTAAATTTTGAGTTTAAAATATTCCCACAAAATCACAAAACAAAACAAAGACTCTGGACCCAGCTGTCTTTACTGGCAATTGTACCACATGTTTGTGGAAGAAATATAGTTCACCTTTGAACAACCACCTTGAACTGTGTGGGTCCACTTACAGGCAGATTTTTTTCTGATAAATACAAGACAATATTGTAAATGTATTTTTTCTTTTTTATGATAACATTTTCTTTTCTCCAGCTTATTTTACTGTAATAATACATATAACATGCAAAATATGTGTTACTCAACTGTTTATATTATCAGTAAGACTTCTCGTCAACAGTAGGGAATTAATAGATAAGTTTTTTGGAGTCAAAATTATATATGGATTTTCAACTGTTCAGGGAGTGGGTGCCCCAAACCTTTGTGCCATTCAAGAGTCAATTGTAACATCAGTTCCATATAACCTCTTCCATACAAGAGGAGAAAAAAACTTCCCAATTTATTTATTAGACCAGTCTTATACTGATATCAAAACTAGACAAAGATACTTCAAGATAAGAAAATATAGATTAATGAGTCTAATGAATATTGGCCCACAAGTATTTAACAAAATATAAGCAAATCAAATCCTGGAGAATAGATCATGATCAAGTAGAGTTTATCCCAGTGAAGCAAGGTTAGTTCAACCTTCATAAATTGATCAATGTCATTTACTATATAAATATGTTTTAGGAGAAACACCATGTCATCATCTCCATAGATGCAGAAAAAGCATTAATGAATTCCAGTAACCACTCCTGATAAAAACGTCCTTAAATTGAGAAGTGCCACCTACAAAGAACCACAGCCAGTATCCTACTTAATGGTAAAATATTTTCCTCTAAGATTGGGATGAATAAGTAGGGATGTTTCCTGTCACCATTCCTATTCAATATCTATACTAGTTCTCTACTGCTGTCACAACAAATTACCAAAACCCAAATGGCTTAACACAACCTATATTTATTATTTTACATATCTGTGTGTCAGAAATCTGACACAGATCCACGAAGCTAAAATCAAAGTGTCAGGGGAGCTTCATTCCTTCCTGGAAGCCATAGGAGAGGATCCATTTTCTGCTTATTCGAGGTGTTGGCAGAATTCAGTTTCTTGTGATGTAGGACTGAGATCTAGGTCTACATTCTTAATCGCATTTACAAAGTCCTTTTTTCTACTTAATGTAACATTCACAAATTCTGGAGTTTAGGGTGTGGGTATCTTTTTTTTTTTCTTTTTGGTGGGGGGTGGACATTATTCTGCCTACCACAATATCGTAGTGGAGGAACTGTCTAGTACAATATGACAAGAAAAGGAAAGAGTGACATTACAGAAGTTTGAAGGAAAGAACTAAAATGATCTTTATGCAAAGACTACATGATTGCCTATTTGAAAAATCCCAAAGCACTTAGAAAACCCCACTGGGTATGATGTGTTAGTACAGCATGTTGCTATATAGAAAGTCAACATGCAAAAATCAATGATATTTTTACATAATAGAAATGAACAATCAGATATTGAAATTTTAAAAATTTTAAAATTTATGATAAGACCATAAAGATCTTGGAATACTTAGGGATAGATCTACTGAAAAATTATTTGAAATTTTACAATAAAAATTATAAGCTTTGAAGAAAGAATTCAAAGAAGGACTAAATAAAAAAAAAAGATATAGCGGGAGGGGAAGAATGAAGTGGGGGAAATCGGAGGGGTAGACGAACCATGAGAGACGATGGACTCTGAAAAACAAACTGAGGGTTCTAGAGGGGAGGAGGGTGGGAGAATGGGTTAGCCTGGTGGTGGGTATTGAGGAGGGCACATTCTGCATGGAGCACTGGGTGTTATGCACAAACAATGAATCATGGAACACTTCATCTAAAACTAATGATGTAATGTATGGGGATTAACATAAGAATAAAAAAAAAAGATAGTGTTCATAAATTGAATGTCCTAATTCATTTTCCCCTGATGGATTTATAGATTCAAAACAATCCTACCCCAAATCTCTGCAGGTAATTTGTTGAAATCAACAACAGATTTAATATTTATATGGAAATACAATATATCCACCATTGTAAACTCCAAAATTATAAAATACAGCAATGAAACAGAAGAAAACTTTCTTTAAAACAAAAGAAACTTTCCAGATCCTACAAAAGCCAAAGGCTTTCTCATCCTTTGCCACAGAGAGAGACCGCTTCCTGCATATATATCTGTTTTAAGAATTTTTTTTTTCTAAAACAAAGATAATTTGAATCTGTTTTTAAAGGCTAGAGGTTTTATCCAGAAAAAATTCAGCTAAAGAAGGAGATCTATTATGTCAAAATTACTGTCTGTAGCACATGAAGACTAAGGGACTTTTCCCTGCTAAGCTCCATAAAAGGAAACTACCAGATGAAGCACTTCCGCCAATCCAGCAGTGGACCATGGGAATTAAATCCACAAGATTAGCTATAAACCTGGAATGAACAGAACATGGCCACTAGTCATCTGACAGGTGACTGCTCAGAATGAAAGTGTGATATGTTTCCACCAGGTAAGATGAACAACTAGCAAAAACGACAGAAGAGAAAGAGTAAGATAATTTTGTACTAGATACCTTTTTAAGTGAAACATTAAGAAAAATATAAAGATGTTTAATAGAATAATGGTAATACCAAGAAAGGTAACATTATTGACTAACATTGATGCTAACAGAGGGTAGGGAAGATGATGGAAAGGTGCTAACTTTATCATTGTTTATAGGAAGGGACAAATGGATACTGCCTGAGTAACTGAAGGATGGAGGTACTGTGGGAAGTTATAATTACAGAGATAACCACCAAAAGAAACAAAAATAACAGCCTTCCTAAATATTAGAAAATATATTCATAAAGAAAAAGCACAAAGGACATCGGACACAAATTAAAGACTTAAAAGTTCTATAAGCATAGAAAAATACACAAAATAATATGGCAAAACTAAAATCAAACATATTTCTTATTTCAATAAATGTCAAAAAACACAGTTTTAAATTCAGTTAATTTATAAAGTAAGGCCCAAATTTATGCTGTTTAATAGAATATACTTAAAACAGTGTGACTTTAGAATTAAAAAAGAAAATGAAAGCCAAGGGGTAGGCATAGTGATGCAACAAAGAGGGGACAAAAGCAGGGGACATGATCTTAATATCAGACAAAACAAGCAGTTTAGGTGAAACCATTGAACAAGACATAAAAAACAAAGACACTATAGTACAAAGATTAACTGTTGACAAGTGGAATGCAGCAACTATGAGCATGCACGCATGGAGCAGCAGAATCCCAGGATTAATGGGGCAGAGAGTACAGCTGCAAGAAGAAACAGAGGAAACATTAATGCGGGCATTTCAGCTTATTTTTTCTTTTGGTCCACAACAGCCCAAGTTTCAAGTATGAGTATATAGAAATCTAATACCATAATTAACAAAAGAGATCTGCCTTTTATAGAACAAATGCTGTATCCTAAAAATGGAGAAGAATATCTTCTTATACTTCTTTATACTTGGTGATCGTGAAATATTCACTAAAATTCCACAGGCACCAGGGCACAAAGAAAAGAGCAGAACTTGTAATTCTTCATGTGTTCCGCTTTTAGACAAAGGTAGAAACATTTTATCAATTAGGAAATGGATATCTGTTCTTGATTTATTAATTTTTCTAAAATTATGGATGGTTGTTGAATGTTTCCAAATGCCTGTCAGCTTCTATAGAGATGAGCATATTTTTTTTTCCCTTAGATCTTTTAATATTATGGATTGAATCAATAGATTTCCTAAAATTCAATCATCCCTATATCTGGAATCAGGTTCACCTAATTATTAAGTGATTATGTTTATAAATTGCTCTTTGTTTATATTTGCTCACTTTTCACTTAGGATTTTGCACTAGTATTTATAAGTGAGATTGCTGATAACATTTTTTGTGTGAAATTGTTGGTTTAACTATCATTATGTTTGAGATCACCAGCATCATTTAAAAAGGTGTGAGAAGGGGGCGCCTGAGTGGCTCAGTCAGTTAGGCGTCTGCCTTCGGCTCAGGTCATGATCCCAGGGTCCTGGGATCGAGCCCCACATCGGGCTCCCTGCTCTGTGGGAAGCCTGCTTCTCCCTCTCCCACTTCCCTGCTTGTGTTCCCTCTCTCTCTGTGTCTCTCTGTCGAATGAATAAATAAAAAAAAAAATCTTTAAAAAAAAAAGTGTGAGAGGCATTAGCCAATGCAACTTGATAAAAATAAAAAAAAGTAGAGATGGAATAATTGGAAAAGACCAGGTAACTCTCACTATACAATGATGCATTATGTGAAAAAACTAGTAGAATCCGCTGAAATACTGTTGGAAACAAATATCAAAATTCAGAAATTGTACAATGTAGAAAATTAAGTAATACCCATAAATAACATCTATGAAGGAAAAGTCCTCATTAAAAATAACAAACCCAAAACATAAAATAAAGAGGAAAAAAGTTAAGAGGAAAGAGGCAGTATCTCCCTGGAGCAAACTTCGCAATATTTTCAAAGAACAGGAAAAGAACTGAACATAAGAAAAGACACACGAAGTTCTTGAACAAGAATAGTCGAAGTTAAAGATATATCAAATACTAACAATTTCAATTACAAATTTCACATAAAGCCAATACAAATATGCCAACAGATATTTTGGGAGTAATAAGACCAGATGATTCCAAAGCTCATGTGGGATAGTTAAGATTCAGAAATAGCAGGAGAGAAAATGCAGTGGTGACTAGTGCTACCAGATCTTAAAACACATGATAAAAATCTCCGTTATGAAAACAGTGTGGTACTGGCACATTACGAGATAGACCAAAGAAAATAACCTGACATGCACTGGGACTTTGGAATATTATTTTTGTGGCAATTAAAATATGAGGGATAAAGATTGATAAAGATGGACTTTTCCATAAGTGGTGCTGGACAATTAAGTTGACTTAGGAAAATATTAATGTTAGATCTGTTCTATACACCATACCCCATAATGCATTCCAGTGGGTCAGAGATTTAATTATAAAGTACAAGCGATTAAAGGACCAGAAAAATGGCCAGATTCTTTAATAATCTGAGAGAGAAGAAGACTCGAATAAAAATCAAGAAGCCATAAAAGAAAAGATTTTTAGATTGACTGTAAAAGTCAAAATTTTATGTCTAAAACAAAAAAAGAAAGAAAAAATAAAAACTTAAAGTCTGAAAGAAATATAAAACTAGACTTTTGCAGTGCATATCACAAGCCAAATACTACTCTCCAAAATACAGAGTTCCTCAAATTGATGAGAAAAACACCAAAAAACCCATAGACAAAATAGAGAAAATATAGAAACAGATATCATAGGAAAGAAAATAAAAATATAAGGAAATATATTTAACTTCACTCATACTAAGGGAAATCCGCATTAAATGATACTCAGTTCTGTTGACTATATCACGAAAATCTGAAAGTTTGATAATACACTTTTTTTTTTGAAGTAGCAAGGAAGGAAGCATTCTTATCCATGACTATTAGGAGTATAAGTTAGTACCACCTTTCTAGAGGAAGATTTGGCATTATCCATCAGAATTACAAATGCTTTTCGGGGCGCCTGGGTGGCTCAGTCGTTAAGCATCTGCCTTTGGCTCAGGTCATGATCCCAGGATCCTGGGATCGAGCCCCGCATCGGGCTCCCTGCTCCGCGGGAAGCCTGCTTCTCCCTCTCTCTCTACCCCTGCTTGTGTTCCCTCTCTCACTGTGTCTCTCTCTGTCAAATAAATAAATAAAATCTTAAAAAAAAAAATTACAAATGCTTTTCTATTTTGACCCAGTAGTACCAGATTTGGGAATTTATCCTTGCATAACAGAAAAACCATTTTGGATGAAGTTATTTATCACAGCATGACTTCTAACAACAAAAGTGAACCAATATAAATACTCATTTGTAAGGTACAGATTAATTAAAACACTAACTATATAAGTCAATATGTACATACAACAGAACACTCCATAGCAAAATAAAGAAAAAGAACATGAAAAATTGAAATATGTTATAGATTGAAGGACTTTATTTGATTTAAATGTCCTTATTACCCAAATTGATCTACAGATTCAACACAATCCCTGTTAAAATCCCAATTGCATTCTTAAAAAAAAATAGAAAGGGGGGTGTCTGGGTGGCTCAGTCAGGTAAGCATCTGGCTCTCAACTTCAGCTCAGGTTGTGATCTCAGTGTTGTGAGACTGAGCCTCACATAGGGCTCCACTCTCAGCAAGGCGTTGCTTCAGATTCTCTCCCTCTTCCCTCCCCCACTATCTCTAAATAAATAAATAAAATCTTAAAAAAAAGAAAGAAAGAAACATCTTAAAATCCATATACAATCTCAATGGACACTGAGGAGCCAAAAGAGCCAAAACAATCTTGCAAAAGAACAGTCTCATACTACCTGATTTCCAAACATGTTATAAACCTACAGTAATCCAAACAGGGTGATGCTGGCATGGAGATCAACATGCAAGCCAATAGAAAAGAAATAAACCCTGGCGTATATGGTTAAAGAATCTTCAACAAAAGTGTCAAGACTGTGTAGTGGGGAAAGAATAGTTTCTTTAATAAATAATGCTGGAAAAACTGCATAGCCACATGAAAAAGAGTGAAGTTGCACCCTCACCTAACATTGTACACAAAAATTAACCAAAAATAGGTGAAAATTTTTCGGGGGGAGGGTCAGAGGGAGAGAGGGAGAGAATCTTAAGGAGGTTCCATGTCTATCAGTTTAAGGTGACTAAGCCACGCAGGTGCCCATAGATGAAAAATTTAAACAGGAAACCCAAAGATATAAAAATCCTAGAAGAAAATAGGATAGGTCTTCATGACATTGGATTTGGCAATGATTTCTTGGATATGACATGAAAAGCATAGGCAACAAATGCAAAACTAAGCTACAAACTTTAAAACTTCTGCACATTAGAGGAAATAATAAAAAAATAAAGGAAATAATTAACAGAATGAAAAGGCAACCTACAGAATGAGAGAAAAAATTTGCAAATGATATATTTGATAAGGAATTAACATCCAGAATATATAAAGAGCTCCTACAGCTCAACAACCACACACAGACACACACACAAAACTGATTAAGAAAATTAGCAAAGAACTTTACTAGATATTTCTCCAAATATATACAAATGACCAACAAGCATATGAAAAGTTGCTCAACATCGCTAATCACTACAGAAATACAAATCAAACCATAATGAGATATCATTTCATACCTGTAAGGATAGCTACTATCCACTTCCCCAAAATAAACCCCAGAAAATAGTATTGATATAATTGTGGGGAAACTGGAACTCTTGTGCACTGTTGGTGAAAATGTAAGTAGTTCAGTCACTATGGAAAACAGTATGGAGTTTCCTCAAAGAGAGAAGGAAAGAAAGAAAGAAGGAAGGAAGGAAGGAAGGAAGGAAGGAAGGAAGGAAGGAAGGAAGGAAGAAAGAAAGAAAGAAAGAAAGAAA
>NW_023270865.1:3165340-3168855 GCF_011800145.1 Mirounga leonina | reverse complement strand
AAAGAAAGAAAGAAAGAAAGAAAGAAAGAAAGAAAGAAAGAAAGAAAAAGAAAACAAAAGAACCATATGATCCAGTAATCCCACTCCTGGGTGTATATTCAAAAGAATTAGAAACAGGGACTCAAGAGAGTCATTTGCATATCCATGTTCACTCAGCATTATTCACAATAGTCAAGGAGTGGGAGCAACCCACGTATGAACAGACAGGTGAATGGGTAAAGAAAAGTGGTATATGCATACAATAGAACATGATTCAGCTTAATAAAGAAGGAAATTCTATCACATGCAGCGACATGGATGAGCCTTGAGGACATTACTCTAAGTAGACTAAGCCCATCCCAAAAGGACAATACTCTGTGATTCGATGGTTATGAGGTATCTAAAATGGTGGAAGTCCCAGAAACACAAAGTAGAATGGTGGTTGCCAGAAGCTGGGGGAGAGGGGCAAGTGAAGAGCTGTTTAATGGATACAGAGTTCCAGTTTTTCAAGATGGAAATGTCCTAGAGATCTTTTGCAATACAAAGTGTACTGAACTGGGCACTTAAAAGTGGTAAAGATAGTATAAAAAAGAGAGAGAAGGCTTTCATATACTTCCATAGAAAGTATTTTGAAGATTTATTAAGTGAAAAAAAGAAGACCAATACTGTGCATAGTGTTCTACCCTTTACATAAAAATATTGACGTTAAGAATATTTGTTTGTATTGGCTAGATTATGCAGAGGGATCTTGAAGGTTTACTCAAGAAACTAAACTGTTGACCTATAAGATCCATAGGGTGCATGGCTGAGAACTGACAGATGGAAGATGATGTAAGAGAGAGACATTTACACAGACTAGCTGTTTATTAATTTGTTAGTCACAAGAATTAATTCATTTTTAAAATTGAATTAAAACATTATAATTCTTTTTTTTTTTTTAAGTCATGGAATTCTTAGCTTGGAAGTCCTAGTTAGAGGAAAGCATTACTTAGAAAAATAATAAGTGTTCAGCAAAAGTGGGATATTGGGGTTTGAAATTTTAGGTGGGTTTTAGTTATCAATTATGGCATATTCCAGAAATATGGCCATGGGAGTGCATGACTGCAGAGAATGTCCACGGGGCATGATGAGATACCGAGAGCCTAGGCTGTTGGCTCGGTCTTCCACAGGGATGTTCAAGTCTTCATCAGGCTGGTGGTGGTAAAGAGAGCAAACCAGAGGCTGGACCTTTTCCTGAGGAGGGGTGCCCAGAAGGCCTGTCCATGTCCACAGTAAGGGCACAGCATAGCCAATCTGAGACAGTCACCTCAATGGATCAGGGTTTTTTCAAAGGGACTGAAGAGAAATGCTCCAGAAATTTGCCCAGGCTACAACAAAGAACAAGAAGCCTCTCTCCCTCCAGTGTCTTGTTCCTCATCCGTAAAATGGAGTTGTTGAGAGGATGAAATGTGTTAACATAGGCAAAATGTCAAGAACAGGGCCAGGCATATGGTAGGTGTTCCACATGGCATGTAAAAGAACAAACAGCAACCTCCTGAGAGAGCTGCAGGGTTCACGTGTTCTCTGGAGTTGGCAAGTGTCAGAGAAGGATGGGGCAGGCAAAGGAACAAAAGTTGAGCATAGAAGGAATTCTTAGCCTAGTGGGAGCTTTGAGAGTGGGAAGGGGAGTAGTTGGTGGGGCCAGCTCTATCCCCCAGGGGTTAGAAACCTTGATGATGGTGGGGGAGGCCTGGGGCTGGTGGAGACAGTAGGAGATAGGGACCCCAATGATAGGGAAGGAGAGTAGCTGGTGGGACCAGCAGAAGATAGGCACCCCAATGGTGGGCAAGGGGGCATGGGGCTGGTGGGGCCAGTTAGGAAATAGGGACCCTGATGGTGGGGAAGGGGAGTAGCTGGTGGTGCCAGCAAAAGATAAGGACACTGATGATGGGGGAGGGGAGTAGCTGGTGGGGACAGTAGGAGATAGAGACCTTAATGATGGGGGAGGGGCATGGGGCTGGTGAAGCCAGTAGAAGATAGGGACTGCAATGATAGGGAAGGAGAGTAGCTGGTGGGGCCATTAGAAGATAGGGACCCAATGATGGGGGAGGGGGCATGGGGCTGGCAGGGACAGTAGAGATAGGGAGAGTGATGATGGGAGAGGGAGGCCTGGGGCTGGTGTGGCCAGTAGGAGATAGGGACCCTGATGGTGGGGGAGGGGAGTAGCTGGTTGGGACCGTAGGAGATAAGAGACCTTGATGATGGGGAAGGGGGCATGGGGGCTGGTGAGGTCAGTAGAAGATAGGGACCCCAATGATGGGGGAGGGGTGTGTGGCTGGCAGGGCCAGGAGGAGATAGGGACTCCACTGCTGGAGGAGGGGGCCTGGCGCTGGACTGATGGAAGTGCCGGGCATGATGGGGCTGATCTTGAGGGTCTGTGGGAAAGAATGAAAGCATCACCACCATCACTGTAGCACTTGCCAGGTTTCAGCCCGGTTGTTGTGCGCTTGGAGTGCCTTGTGCAGAGGACAGGGGGCGGGTGGCTGACCGCGGGGCTCTGGAGGCCCGGGGGCGGTGACATGTCAGTGCTGACTGCTGTGGGTCAGAGCCTGTGTGCCCTAGTTGCTGTGCCTGCCCCTCTGAGCAGACAGACGGTGGACCTCGTGGACTTTATGGGGAGAATGTGACCGTGAAACAAGATTGCTTTTCTTGTCACCATGGGAGTGCCATACTTTGCTCAGTTCTTTCTCATTTCCCCCGTGGGGATGGAAACTATGATGTTGGAGGGGGAGCAGCAAGTCTCTTCACAGCGTAAGTGATGGAGCCTTCCGACATCCATATGGCTTATTTTAATGAAGAAGGAAGGAAGATAGCACTCCCCAGCGTTACAAACAAGTAATTTATGTACTAGGAAAGGATCGCTGCTGCTATTTCCAATGCGAGCTACATCTGTGATAAAAACTGTGTAATTATTTTGTACCATAGTGGACACTGAAAGATACATAATTTATTTTTCAATGTTCCCTTATCTGCTGACATACTGTGGTTCCTCTGTAAGGGATAAACATTCTATGCTTTTGCCAATGTGCTGCAATGTGTGCCTGAATTGTCACCACGAATGTACTTCGGAAAGACATGCTATAAGCGTGAACGGACACTTTACTTGTAATCAACACACAGTTTTTAAGCCATAATAAATTCTGAATTTTATTGAGACTTATACATTTAATTTATTCATTAGTGCTTGTATATACACAATTGAATTCTATCCAACCCATTGTAGTTTTATGGTAGACCATGAAGTACATTGTTCAAGCATTATTAATTAAATTCAGTAATGTTTATGAGATATTTATTTCAAAGCACTAAAAATTCCATCTGCAAATAACCCCTTTAGAGCACAGTGGAGGGAAGTTTGGAGGAAACGCAGTGCCATCCATTAATTTTAGAGCATGTGTCTTTGTGGAACCTGAATGGTCAGTCCCTGTCTCCTTCAACAATCTTCGTGGGCCTTTCTTTCTTTCTTTCTTTCTTTCTTTCTTTCTTTCTTTCTTTCT
>NW_023270865.1:3155142-3165330 GCF_011800145.1 Mirounga leonina | reverse complement strand
CTTTCTTTCTTTCTTTCTTTCTTTCTTTCTTTCTTTCTTTCTTTCTTTTGAGACAGAAAAAAATTAGTTTTATCGGAGGCAACATGTCCAGCCACTATGAGGTGATAGAAATAGAAACCTTATCTACATGTATATTTTTGAAAGTACAGTGTCAACGAGTCAATATCATGAGCAATTTCTCCATTGCTTTGGATTCCATTGTAAGTATAGTGGCTGATTTCTAAGAGTCCCATAAAGTTCAGTGAGTACTTGCATAACATTCCATAAATTGAATTATCTTTATATCAGTGCATAAAGCACAGATTAGCTTGGGGCAAAAGGTGGTCCAAGAATGAATCCAGTGGTCCAGTGTCTCATTCCACAGGGTCCAGGAGTTAATGCTCGTCCTCAGTAGGACCTGTGTGTTATGTAACTGAATGTGAAGCATGGACCGCAATTTTCAAAGGGTTGCAAAGATAAACTCATCGATGTAGAAGTCAAACAGCTAATTTCAACCTTCTCTTCGCAACATTCAATACCGAGTTTGCATTTCTGCTCTGGCGATTTTGAGCAGCTTTCCAGGTTATGTGCTAAATGACCATCTATGCATATGCTAGGGTTGTTAATGCAGAAAGTGAGAGGTAACCCATTGTGCTCCCTTACCACGTGGTCAGTGGCTAGGTAAGCATCGCCAGGACTGCATCTAGCCAGTATACATCACCACACTGCCCTTATATGTGGCTACAGGGCATGTCAGTAAGTACTCAGAGTGGATGCTCATTTATTTACATTTTCCTCCTCCAAGAAAGTCTCCTCCTGGTAATGCCTTGCCCTGGTAGGGAAAGTGTTCCCACTGACACGGTGTGTGAGAAAAAGCCCTTGGTTGACACAAGGAAATCCTGTTAGTGATGGCCTTGGAGAAGAGCACAGATGGCAAAGCAGGAGGCGGGTCAATCAGATAACATTGCAAGAATAGTTCAATTAGCAGGTAATACAGGTTCTAAGTAATCAAGATAATACATCTTAGACAGCATTCCACGTTCTAAGGTTCTCCTTAATTTTTTTCTGTTCCATTTTTGCCATGGGGGTGGCAAATAGAAATAATTATGTAGATTAGAACAAAACCATCAACTAAAAAACAGATTCTTGGGGCTGGCATTAACATTTCACTGCTAATGCTCTTTTCATAAATCTTGGCACTCCTGTTAAATTATTCATACGGTGTTCTATGAGAACATATGACAATTTTTTGAAATGTATTCTTCACAGCATCTTGCAATCAGCCAGAATGCCACTCCATGGGTTATTTTTCTGAATCTTGCCATCTGAATGTTCTGAATAAATTTCACTTTATTCAATAAGTTTCACTGTTGTTTCCAAGCATTTCTTTTATGATTTCTACAGCGTCACTTCTATTGTATTACCCTTCCATTTTATTTCTTTCCCATCATCTTGATTTCCCTTTATATCTGCTGTGTGCTTCACTTTACCACTTTTGCAATCTATCATTTCAGCTTCGAAAAAAGATATTTCCTATTATCTGATCTTCTCTAGATGTACTTAACTTTGTGACACTCGTATTTCTCTGAGTGACCTTTGTGATATAATTCTTTGGTGCTACATCTTGAAAGTGCCTTCTGACAGATTTAGCGGGTGCCCTTTTAATTCCCAGAGTGGAACCGCCTTGCCTGCCTAAAATATACTTTCTGCCAGCCCCATATTGTCTTCACTTCTTCAGTCTGAGACAGTTCAATAATAACTCTTGCGTATGCCACTCCCTTGCTTCCTCACACATTTTTCTTTTTGGAATTGCCAGTTGACTTTTTCATAGTTATTTGCCTAAAGAAATCTAAAGTCAGTGTAATGGAAATATATAGAAATCCTCACGGAGCACCCCCTCTGCGGTGGGTGGATTGATGGACATCTTGCAAGCCAGCCTTTGAAGCCTACAGTTTCAGGGCCATGTCCAAGTACCTAACGCCCATGCTCCTCCATGTGTATGTGGTCCCTCTCTCTCACTCCCAAAGTCCTGCCTGGGAACAGTGGGAAGGGGCTTCAGCTGATGGTGGACCATACTATTATGCTGCTAAGGTTGCCCCAAGTTGTAATCCATTCTTTAAGGGGATGACAACTCCATCCGGCTGCACTGGGTGATCTAAGGGCAAACCTCCTCCATCCACTATCAGTAAGTTAAAAACCTCTCTATACAGAACCCGATCCAAGAGAATGACAGAATCCCATCAACAGCTGCCTCTACCCCCACCACCTGGAACTAATATTGTCCCCTTTTAATAGTTTCATGCTCTAGTCTAGGCTGTAATGTTCATGTTTTCAATAAATTAAATTGTTTAATAAATAAGAGATTATAAAGTCCCTAGTATTATTGTTAGGAAAGTCACATTCAAATGAGCTCCTTGGCTTTAACAAAAGGAATTCTGTTATGAACTTCAAGACACTTGATCTTTCTTTCAAGTAGTTATATAACTCTGGTGTGATTGGCAGCTTTTAACGGGAAGAAGTAATGAAATGGGTGAGGCGGGCATGTCTGCTGGTGCATCTTGGGAGGATTGCGGAGAGCTTACAGGGAAGATCTTCCTCCACAACCAGAAAGAAGTCTTGAGCGGGATCCTAATGCTAGCCTGGAGGGTGAAAGAATTAGGTGTTTGATTATGTTAATCCTATTGATATGATATGAAGAGTTTGTTATTCAAACGGAATAAATGAATAAATTTCTTCCAGCTCTGAAAATGGGTATAAACAAAGTGACTTTTCTGTGTTGACCTTGGGGAGGATACAGGCAGTTCTTTTGGCAGCCTGGATTCAGACCTCTCTACTTCGCTCAGCTTCCATGCTCATCCCACTCACCACCATGGCTGCCCCTGGAACCCCGACTAATGCAGTCCTAGCGACAGGATTACTCGACTTCTCCCACCGTGTCAATTTTCATGTCCCCTGCACCTGGCACCATCATCACCATGACCATTGGAAGTTGCTTTAAGCTTTCCAGAAGCTCAAACATCGATACCTGACCACAGTTGTCATCTCTCCTATACCTCCATTCCAATCAACCTACTTTTCCTTCTCTCTTCGCCTTCTTTTTGTACTCATTTCATACCTAGTCCTTCCGGTGTTCCCAGTATCTGGTCACAGAGCCAGTAAAGCAAACCTTTCAACTCCTCACTGATGCGGGGTCAGCCATTGTCACAAAGCCGCCAGTCCTAGCCTGGAAGTCTCTCCTCGACCTTCTGCAAACATGGCCTTTCTGATCCTCAAGGCCCTTGCCTACTACTTCTCTCACACCTCCATTCGTGGACATTGCACAAAGTGTTTTAAAGTCGTTTCACTAGACATTCATAAATTTGGCTCATATAAGTTGAGTTTTTATGGAGGAGGTGATTCCTGAGCTTTATTATTAAAGATGAGTGGGGAACAACCAGGGGAGAGGGAAGAACATAGAGAGGGACACAGACAAGACAGTGTCCAGACTGATGGAATGGCAGCCAACGAGAGCATCCGAATGGCACCTCAGGTGTGAAGACAGTGTGGACGGTGCGTTGGTGGGACAGGGTTCAGAAGCCAGCAATGGGAGTGTCATGGATGACTCCAGCGCTGTTTATTTGGTTTGCTGGGCCAGGTGGTGATCCAATATACAGGGGAAAACAGAACACAAGGATAAAGTGTGGGTGACAAGATGGTGAGTTTAATCCGACGCAGAGTAAAGCTGAGAAAAACGTGGGTTTTGCCGGTCGGACTCCCCAGAAGTAGGTTGGCACAGATCTACTGGGATCTTAAGAGAGAAAAAGGCACTGGAAAAAAATAGATTTGAGACTTGCTACAGCATGCAAACTTAGACTCTGGTTTCAATTTGCAGAAGCCATTTATTTAATTAATTAAGAATGGAGGTTTTACCATAGGGCAGGAGGGACAGGAATATAATGGGTCCCGTGGAAGAGGCTAGCACTAAAACTCGGCACTCCTCAGACAACCAGACACTCTCCTTCTGCATTCTTCCTGCTTCCCTTGCCAGTCAGTGCCATTCACTTCTCAGTCTGCTTCTCTGCCCACCGGGCAGGGTGTGGTCACACACAGGCCCTGTATCCACTTCTATCCCAGCCGGCCGTAAGCAGGGAATGGAGTCATAGAGTATGAGTAACCTGCCCCAGGGCCATCCTTATTAGTCAGAAAGTGTTTCTCAGAGAAAAGACAGGCTCCTGGGCTGGGCAGACCTCCATGAAGGCACTGCCACACAATGGACAGGAACCCACTGACCGTGAAAATGGATCGAGAATGAAGCTGGACCCGGGGGCAACAGGCCAAGGAGCTGCATGCATTCTTCCTCTGCATAAGCTCTTCTCTCTGAGAAAAACGGGGTTCTTGTATTTGTCCACCTACTAAATTGGTCCTCATTCTTTAGGCATCAACTTAAAATCTTTCTTCAGGAAAAGTCTCTTTTGTTCCTCTTGTGCAAAGTGGACCTGGATTTTTCTGTATCCTGAGCACAATTCTATCATCATGTGCATTATATCACTCATTTGTGTCAATGTATCTTCTCTACGCTCCCTTTCTTACATGAATAGGTCAGGATCTATTCATGTGTTTACCTTATCTTTCTTCTTAGCCACTTGACCAGCACATAGGCTCCTCCACTAGAGTGTAAGGCCCTTGACAAGAGTGCTTTTTGGCATATTGTTTGGTTCTAGCAGTTGAAGAAGCACAGGGCAGAATAGACACTCGATAAACAGTCGCTGAAAGGGTGTGTGACCCCCCAGTCTCTGCCGTGTCCCTGATGCGTCTGGAGGGCTCTGAATTTATACCAAGTCGACTGCAGAATGGCAATTGTAGAAAGAGGAAAAATCCGTTGTTTCTTGAAGATGATTTTAAATTTCCTAGAGAACTAGGGTTCTTTTACTTTATTCTTCTCCCTGGGTCCTAGATGGTGGCATATATAATTAATTTTATAATAATTAATTTTTCCTTGAAATATCAGCTTATAAGAGTAGATCTAGGACATAAAATCCCAACAAAAACATGAAGTTGCTTTTTAAGTAAAACACACACACACCCCGAAAGAGAGAGAGCTTGGTCTGCTAAATATGTATTGAATGTCTCTCGTATCCAGGAACTTACTTTTTACAGCTCCCATAATTTAAACCAGTTCTACACCTACTGCGGCTATGGGAGACAGTTTTGTTGCCGAAACACAGAGCTGAGGCAGGAATGGGGCAGCAGAGAGGGGGCTGGCTGCCTCCTTCTGGAGGGTTAAGAGAAGCCCCAGAGGGGAGTGATAAGAAAGCAGGTGGACAATCAGCCGACTGCACCATCTGGGAAGAATCAGGATTCTAGTCAGAGAGGAGCGCATCAACAAAGGCACGCAGATGTGAACCTGTTTTGGTGGCATGTAAGGACAAGGCTGTCCTCGTAATGTGGAAACAGAACCCCCACCCCGAGTTCAGGCTCCTGGGTACATTAGAGGCTCTTCTCATCTACACTGTGATTTGATGCCCCTTGGAAGTTCTCCTGACATCAAATGTAAAGGAACATGAACTTTTTATTTTCTACTATTTCAAAGAATAAGAAATATGATCTCGGAAGGCTCAGAGAAGCAATACTTAGATCTAAATTTACATCAACTCCTTTCACCTCCCAGTAGGGTTTACCGTGTGCTACGTTCCGCGAATCCGGTAGGCAGCGGTAAACAGGACAGACGGGGTTTCTGGCCTCATAGAAATCACAGGCTCGTGCAGAAGAGCAGCCCAGACTCAGTGCCATCAGGGAAGAGGAATGCACGGCCACGTATGTTACTTTATATTGCTGCCAGAACAACCTATTATGAATTCAGCAGCGTAATACAATACAAATTTATTATCTCACAGTCCTGTACATTAGAACTCTGAAACAGGTTTCACTGGGCCAAAATCAGGCTGTCAGTACGGCCGGGTTCCTTTTCTGAGGCTCTAGAGGAGAATCTGTTTTCGCAACTTGTCCAGCTTCCAAAGCCTGCTCGCGTTCCTTGGCTTGTGGCTCTCCCCTCCCCGACACCTTAAAGTCAGCAAGAGCAGGGGGAGCACACATGTCATCTCCTGTTCTCCCACCCCTTCCTCCACTTTTAGACCCTTGTGAGAGTGCTGGTCCCACCTGGATAATCCAGGATGATCTCCCCATTTTAAATCCCACTGACCAGCAACATTAATTCCATCTGCAACACAATTCCTATTTTTAATGTAGCATAAGATATTCACAGATTCCAGAGGCTGGGATGTGGATATTGTTGGGAGCCATTATTCTTCCTTCTACCCAAGGGATGCAAAAAAGAGGGTCTGGCAGTCCAGTGTCTAAGAGAGATAGAAAAGATGGTTATGCCAAAGGAATCACACACGAAGTGGTGGAGGGCAGGGAAGAAAGGAATTTCCTGACAAATCTTCACTGTCTGGTCTTATCTACAAGGTCTTGAGGGGAGGTAGAGTGCATGATGAATTCCAAAAACAGAAAAAAAGTGGCAGAATGGGAGTCAGTGGGAACAATGATGTGATGAGGTGCACCAGGATGACCTTACTCAGAACATAGAGCTAATTTAAGTGTGTGGAACCTTACCTGTGGGGTAATGAGAAGTTATTGGTGATCATTAAGGAATGCATAGGAATGCAGCGAGAATGGTATTTTTGAGATGATTGTTCAGAATTAACATAAAAACAGAAGGGGGGCATCATGGTGTACAGAGAGGAGAGAAATCTGGTAACAAAGGCAAGAGGTAGAAGTTTTACAGGTCGCAAAATACAAGCAAGCTATGCAAAGAGAGTTATGCAGACTGACTTGTCTGTGGTAATGTGGTATGTCACCAAGTGCACCATTTACATTAATGTCAAAATGATGAAAGGAGGAAATGACTCCATTTTGGCCAGATGGATCTGGATTTGGTTTCTCGCACAGATAGCATCTCAAGGACATTCCATCTCTTCTCATCCCTGCCTCTCCCACTTCAGTGGGAAGGTTGTTACTTCCCTGAAAACTGCTCTGAAGATCTGTGGGTTTTTTGTTTTGTTTTTTAAGATTTATTTATTTGAAAGAGAGAGAGAGAATGCAATGGGGAAGGGCAGTGGGAGAGGGAGAGAGAGACACACACTCTAGCAGACTCCCCGCTGAGCCCCACTTGGGGCTCGATCCCACGACCCTGAAACTGTGACCTGAGCTGAAATTAAGAGTGGGACGCTTAACCAACTGAGCCACCCAGGCACCCCTAAGATCTGTGTTTTAGGAACATGGTCACATTCAACCTATAATGGCCTCTGAGCACGTGCTGGCTTATTGGTGGGATTCTGTTTCAGCAGCGCATGGACCACAGGAGGGTTAGTGTGGACCATTTAACAGCCCAAACACAGTCTGGTTCTAAGGAATGACCTGTGATTTATTATATCAGAGAAGACTCTTCCATTTGCGATCTAAAGTATCTTTGGGATGAGGAGAGATCATAATTGAAAGGCAGCCTTCACTATGGAAAAATAATGAAAGAACTCAGTTTTTACAGACATGAAGAAAAGGACAGGGTGAATACAAATTTGTACTAAAAATCCTGAAATACAACAAATATGGGAAATTGTTGGGGCTTTGAAAGACGTAAAGATAAACAAAGAAAGAAAAGTTTCTTAACACAATGGTTAGCAGATTTATATAGAATGTGGCCTATTTACAGAATCTTACCGGGGTCCCTAAAACTGCATTGTGCAAGGAGATTTAAGCAGAATCTATGACAGTGTCTTGAATGCAGAGATGTAGTGTTAAGAAGCACCACGGATGTTTCAGGCTACAACTGAGTCAGAGTTTCCAGGTTTAAGAAGCTTGGATGTAATTAAACTTAGTGTCGTAGAAGGATGAGAGTCTAGGTGCTTCACGTTCCAAGTTGAACCTCTAGACATGTCTCATATTTTCACAGGGACAGTATGCTCTCTTTTCCTACATTCAGAGGTTGAGATGTAATGATAGACCTGTGTGTCTGGGGAGAGGTGGGTGATGCTCAGAAAAAGTGAAAAGCTCTGCCACAAAGGACATTTATGAAATTGAAGAAGACCCAACTTTAAAATCTTATAGTTTAAATCTGACATTGAGATCTATGATTCATTAAGAATTATTTTGTGTCTATGTGACAAATATATATGCTGGTTTTGCTAGTGGTTTTGTGTGTTATGTTTTTGTTTGTGTTTTTGTGCACGGACACCCACTCGTTCCAGCACCATTTGTTGGGGAAAAAAAAAAAAAAAAAAGAAATGAGCCATCTTCATTGACTTGTCTTTGTACCTTTGTCAGAGTTCAGTCCCACATACGTATGAACCTACTTTTGGACTATATTCTGTCCCATTGATTTTTTTTTGTGTGTGTGTCGGGACCATACTGTCTTGATGACCATAGTTTTATAATAAATATTAATAGTAAGTAATATTAATCCTTCAAGTTTGTTCTATCTCAAGATTGTTTGGGGGTATTTTCTGAGGCAAGAGAATTATTCTAGTTGAATCCATACTAATCTCACCTCTCTCTTGCATGATATTTGCACGTTTTGTCTATACAATTTACATGAATCTTCTCAAGACGAGCATTTGATTTCAATGATTTTTTTCTTTTATTTTTCTGATGTTCATTCCATTTTCATCTGCTGTTCTCTATCATTTACTTTTCTGTTACATGATTGGGTTTTTTCCTTCTATTCCTGCTCTTTTAGTGGGATAGCTGAAGCGATTCATATAAGATTCTTCTTCTTTTCTGGTATGGAGATTTATTGCTCTAAGTTTTCCTCTGTTTTCTACCATGCAATGCATAAGCTACCTCCCACAAATTGGGATATATTTCATTTTCTTTTCTATTTAGACTGAAATTCTTTCCAATATCTTAATTTGTGATATATTCATTGATATGTGGGATTTTTAGAAGCAAGTTATCTCAAATCCCAAATAATTGAGATTTTCTAGAGTTCTTTTATTATTGATTTTTAATTGAATCCATTGTGTATGAATCAAACTATTTTATATTTATTGACGCAAGTTTTATGACCCAACATATGTTCTGTTTTGCTAATGCATTGTTTTCTATGCATTGGAAACTCATTTTTATTCTCCACTTGCTGGACAGGGTGCTCTAGAAATGTCACTCAGGTAAAATTAGGTGATAGTATTGTTTAAATATTCTGTGCCCATATTGATTTTCTCTCCACTTGGCTTATCAATTATTAAGAGAAGGGTATTAAAATCTTTAAATATAATTATTGATTTTTCTATTTCTCCTTATAGTTCTATCATTTTTTACTTCACATATTTTGAAGCTCTGTTATTAGGTTGATAAAACTTAAAGACTGTTGGTTCTTCTGAATACATAGACTCCTTTGTGATTGTGAAATGGCTTTCTTTATTCATGGTAATATGATTTTCTCTGACAGATACTTTGTTTTCTTTTGAAACTGTCGACATGACATACATTTTCCATCTTTTTTTCTAACCAATTTGTGTCTTGATATTTAAGTGTGTTTATTACAGCTATAGGTTGGTATTTCTCTCTCAATGTTTTTAAATTTGATCATCTCTGCCTCTTAATTTGGGTGTTTGAATCCTTTACACTTAAAGTAATTTTTGATATTGTCAGTCTTAAGTCTAGCATCTTGCTAGTTGCTTTCTAATTGTCCCCTCTGTTCTTTGTTCCTTTTATCATCTTTTTCTGACTTCGTTTGAAATAATCAATTATTTTTTATGATTTCATTTTATCCTCTTTTTGGCTTATTTGCTATAATTCTTTGTTTTGCTAAGTTAGTGGTTGTATTAGGATTGGTAGCATACATTTTTAAATTTTACTTATGTTATTTTTTAAATTGAAGTATAGTTGACATACAGCAACACCTATTTGGGACTTATCACAGTCCACTTTAAGGGACATTGTACCACTTCATCAACAAAATAAGAATCTCATAATCATAAACTTGCATTTCTTATCATCTCTCAAATGTTGTGCTATTATTACCATGCATCTGAGATTTACTTATAAACACTTTGGTACAGTGTTTGTCATCTTTATACAAATAACCAACTGGTTTTGCAAGAAGTTAAGTTACAATACAAAAGAAAGAAAGAAAGAAAGAAAGAAAGAAAGAAAGAAAGAAAGAAAGAAAGAGAAAGAAAGAAAGAAGAAAGAAAGAAAGAAGAAAAGAAAAAGGAAGAAGAAAGAAAGAAAGAA
>NW_023270865.1:3154976-3155132 GCF_011800145.1 Mirounga leonina | reverse complement strand
AAAAGAAAAAGGAAGAAGAAAGAAAGAAAGAAAGAAAGAAAGAAAGAGAAAGAAAGAAAGAAGAGAAGAAAGAAAGAAAGAAGAATGAAAGAAGAAAAGAAAAATGAAGAAGAAAGAAAGAAAGAAAGAAAGAAAGAAAGAAAGAAAGAAAGAAAG